>NC_139709.1:39435790-39508290 GCF_964188405.1 Protomyctophum parallelum | reverse complement strand
AACCCACAGAGTGACATGGGAAGACTATGTGGTTCCTGTGAGCCCACTGGGAACGCAACATTGTGTAAGCTAACCTAAACGAACGAAAATACATCTCGATGTTCACGTTACTACATGAACCCCAGCGTCCCTATTCTGGGGGCGAACATGAAGCTAAAATTGTAGATCTACAAGTTCTCTGCGAGCCTAGATCTACTCCTGTTTTTTTGGTAAGGAAATGTGGTGTACAGGGAAAATAATGAGGGGGCCTGCTATAGACCCCAGGGGGACTCCACATAGGCTAAACAAAGTAGAGTTTATGATCTGAACCATACCACTATGATTCATCAAATGATTTATATTTCTTCTCTTTACAAATACACATTTCTTTAGCAAGCTGTTAACCCACAGATGTTGTGTGTGAGAGAGAGAGAGTGAGAGAGAGAGAGAGAGAGAGAGAGAGAGAGAGAGAGAGAATGACAGGGAACAATTGGGTTATTAGGAAGCCGTCTCCGGCCTCTGGACACCTTGGTGAATTCTTCTGCACAGACAGAAAATGGTTTCATCCGTCATTTTGCCACAAGAGGAACAAACGTCAGAGCATGCGAGAACAGACAACAGACTGAGTTGGACAGGAACAGAAATCACCAGAGGGGAGGTCTCTGGGGTAAGTCATCAAGTTCACAGGGTGGCTTTCCACAGATGTGGCACACAGGACGAACCCAAAATGCCCCCGGAAAAGAGAATATGCATGTGAACTGTCCGATGGTCCATCCATTGGTACTCTCTCAGTAAATTGAATGCTCACTCAGGATTTTACTGTGTAAAGATCACAGGCTGCCAGCTTAAATCCTCTCACTCAGATAAAGGTCAGAACAAGCAAAGACCACTTTAACCATAAAGTATATACTTAATAATAATATAATATCAAGCTCACAACCATTGCGGCGTGGACTTGGCTATTTTTGCCAAATGTTCTGGTATCATGACATGCCCAGAATGGGGACGCTGGGTTGAAAATGGGTCAACAACATGGAAATATTACGTTTAAAATGCTTTGGAAAAAGGAACATGAGTGTCATTGATACATTGAAAAAATATCACATCGTGGCCAACAACAATGGAAAAAGTGCACAGCAAAAGTTCATTTTGACAGCGTGAAAGCGGACCCTTATATACTCTAACTGTGTTAATGCCAGTGTTTATCAAAAATGATGAAGAAGCTTAAACTTTTGCAGAACATCATCAAACACAGATCCATTATCACAGACGCAGTATATGCAGCGACCCGTTTGTACAGGCCATGGTTGTCACGCACTTACTGTATGCAAAGCAAAGGGGGCGGTAGACGCAGCTCATTAAGAGGAAGGCCACACCCGGCAGGTTGGGAGAATGGGTCCCTGGCCAGTGGTGGAAAAAGCGCTCAAATGTTTTACTTAAGTAAAAGTATACCAATACTGCAATATAGATATACTCTGTTACAAGTCCTGTATTAAAAATGTATACTCAAGTACAGGTACAAAAGTTTCTGCATCAATATTGTCATATTGCAGAATGTCCCATTTCACAAGTTCGAAAATCAGGTTTTCAAAAAAATTGCAGTCAAGTAAGATATTTACCTCTGAGATGTAGTGGAGTAGAAGTAAAAGTATTGGAAATACTCCAGTAAAGTATAAATACCTCAGAAATGTACCTAAGTATAAACATGTACTTACTTACTTTACACCACTGTCCCTTTGCCACACTGACAGTGTCCATGCATGCCCTGTTCATGTGGCTTACTGTACTTACTGTACGTGTGCATGTCACTGTGTTTGGGTGTTATTGCATCTTCTCATGTGTGTATAAAAAGCTCTCACGTTGATAGAGCAAATGCTGCATAAGAGGTCACCTACTGTATGCAAACATGATTAATCCAAATGAGAAATGCATCAATACCGACTGGATCCATTAGTGTCTGAAACGCAACAACACTGTTGGATAAGAGGTCAAAAAGTATGTCTTCTGACGCTTTATTTATGGATGTGTATATACCGGTATGTTGTAAATATAGGCCTACACTCAGTTAACTTAAACACACATCGCAAAGGAATTTCAAATTATACTTATTTGACTAAATACCTAAACTACCTGCCCAAAATTAGGACGCTAGGGTTAAATTGTCTAGTGCTGACAGAGAGAGAGAGAGTCAGGCTAGACATGTGATGTACTGTAAGACTACTGTAAGCTCTCTCGCTCTCTACACCTGCCAGCGAGATGAGATAGCATCAGTAATTTTAGTGAAAGCTAATTAGGAGAGGCTTTTGCCGCATGCCTCCTTCCTTCCCTTTGAACCTCACGCCCTGGCGTGCACACACCGCCTCTGCCCGTCTCTCTCCCACTTTGCCCGTCTAGCTTTTATCTGCCTTACTCTTCCGCTCTATCTCAATGTGACATCCACACTGGCCAGAAACGGCTCTGTCAAAATGATTAGTGACCCTCCTTACAGCCTTTTTCTCCTTGTAAAAGCCAGTTAGCTGGTCTCCACTTCACCCAGCTGTAAAGTGATGGGGTGTAGCCCTGGGGAATTCGCTGCAGGTTTCTGCCAGTGCCAGGCAGGCAGAAACATTGTATATCCATATTTTTCATCTTTTTTTTACGATTTTCTTTTTCATAAATGAATGCCATGTTTTATACTTCGTCATGTTATAGAAAAGTTTAGAAAATCTTTATACATTTTCCCTATAATGACAGGCCCAAAAGAGAGGCTGTGTTTTTTAACAGTTCTTAACAAGAACGTGACTTATTGGAGCCATTTGACACATGGTAATTTGTTCCTTTTCCGGAATGGTTTTGGACATACAAGGTTTCCACCACAACAGTAACAATATGCTTCCATGCTGAAGCTCTTCAAATAAGAATTTGAATTGTGTGGGTGTTCAATCTTGTCTTCTCGTGAACATAGGCCATGTTTGCTCAAATTAAAAAAATGAATCACTGCTCTAGTCAAAGCTGTATTGTTCCTCATTACAGGCTCTCCATGTGCACATGAAAGACCCCTTCCTGCTCTTCTTGTTCAAAGCTTCTCAACAGGACCAGCTGAGACATTCAGGAGAGAAAGGGCTAGTTGAAGGGATGGTAATATGTTCATATTGAATATGAATTTGGCTTTAAGGTAGCCTGTGACTCGGCACAGAGAATCAGATTACGGAAATGCATTCTCATTTGCACTTCTCTGATAATGTGGGGCTGAAAAGGTGTAAGTGGCAATGAAAGGTGTGTAATTGCTAGCTCACAGTTACAAGCCAATTAAACCTAAAGTAGTAATAGCGTCTTTGCTCCCCATATACAGACTTTGTTACAGAAGCCCTTTCAACTTGGCATCCTCAGTTTGGGCAAGTCATTATTAAAGAAATGTTTTAAAAAGGCATTACAAGTTGCGGTGCGACCTGTTGTGAGCTTGTAGATCTGCTATTTTCAGTATTTGTCGCATGACAGATAGGCTAGGGCTAAAGTGGTTCACTCTCAGTGGGGTTTGGATATAAACTGCGTAGTAGTAGGCATGTATGAAGATATACGGCCACGACTGGGGCCGGCAATGCATAAATTGTCAACTAGGAAAGAACACGGCGCACTAACCCTGAGTGTTTTGGGGGGACTGCCGTTGCTAGTCTTGAGAGTACAGGTTGGGAACCGGGTGCTGTCACCTCGTATAACTTGCAGAGTCAAAGGAAAGCACTGAAGTTTCTCCAGGTTAAATTATGCTGGTTCACCGTGGCCTTGGAGGAGGCCAGAATTAAATAATCTCGTCCCACTGGGTTTATTTGAAAGACAGCAGCTGATCTGAGTGATGTGTCCACTAATGTGTAGTCTGCTGCTCCAACGAACGCACGCACGTGCACACACACACGCACACGCACACACACACACACACACACACACACACACACACACACACACACACACACACACACACACACACACACACACACACACACACACACACACAGCATATCGGTTGTGTCAAACTGTTTATGGTTGGAAAGATCAGCCAGTACTTCACCATGACAACAGCTGCGGCTATGGCAGTAAGCCAGTGTGGTGTGTGTGTGTGTGTGTGTGTGTGTGTGTGTGTGTGTGTGTGTGTGTGTGTGTGTGTGTGTGTGCATGCGTACGTGCATACATGTGTATGTGTGCGTTTATATGTAAATGTGTGCTCGCGTGCGTGCGTGAGAGAGAGAGAGAGATTGAGAGAGAGAGTATAGCATGACCCGCATATACTTGCACGTGTCTTACGCATGTGCCTATATATGCATGTGGTCAAGCATATGCCTTCAGTGTCTTCGTGTGTGTGTGTGTGTGTGTGTGTGTGTGTGTGTGTGTGTGTGTGTGTGTGTGTGTGTGTGTGTGTGTGTGTGTGTGTGTGTGTGTGTGTGTGTTGTGTTTGCTGCCCCTCCAAGACTACCCCTCTCTCAGACAATCATTTACTGGTTGCCTCAGAAGAATAAAGTGGTTGCTGTTGTTTCCACAGAGCGTTCTCCACTATAACCTGTAGTGCAGCACGTGCAGAAAAGAGCATTATCACGCCGTTATCACTATTATTACTACAGCCTCATCCAGCAGGTACACAAGGTGAGTGTGTTAACAGTCATACTCTTTCTGTTGAAGAGATGTTGATGCTATATTAACCACTTAAACCCCAGTATCCTTATCGTGGGGAAGACGCAGGGCAATAGCAGTTCTAAAAGCTAAATGTGTCGCAGCGTGACGCTCCATCTGTAAGCTTGTCAACCGGTTATTTTCAGCAAAAGCTTCCCCCACAATAACAGAAAACAAAAAATACACTAGAGCCCTGAAGGACTCAACCTAACCATATATGGGTTGACGTGGTTAACTAATGTTGCTGGGGAGTGGGGACCCCCTGGAACTCCCTTAAGGACCCCTAGGGGTCCCCGGACTCAACTCTGAGAACCACTGGTCTTCAGATACTATGAATGTGGCGTTTGTGAAGTCTTTACATATGTGGCTGGAACTACCCAGATATGATCAGGTCAAAGGGGAAGAATGTGCTCTTTCAGCGACTGGCTAGACACGTTTTAAACAATGTGTACACTGCAAAAACACTTCTGAAAAATGTTGCTAAAAATAGAGACACCCAGGGTTAGTGGCAAAGGGTATAAAATGTTTACACTCTCAGTTAATACCTCATATAGGGACATCATACCATTATGAACTATGTTCCGACTTCTTTACGTGCAAAGCACGTGTTAAGTCATAGTTTACACGTGTTTACATTTGTAAACAAGTCATACAGTACTGTCATGTCATAATGTCCAATAATGCAGCATGTAACACTGTGACACACTATGACAATCTGACATTGATGCACACGAGCTATAGCACATGTGATATTTGCACTCAGACATTTGCACGTCGTGCAATACAAATAATGTGCTTGTGATAGTATGTTGACGTTGATGAGGAACTTTAAGGCAAGACCGCACAAACTAGTTGCACCAAAACAGTGTTAACGTCATAACAACTCATCATAAGGTCATGTAACTCCTTGCAACTGCAGGGTCTCTGAGTACACTGAGTACACAGTACAGGTCATGTTCTACTTACAAACGTCATGCCTGCTTGTACAAAAAGTAAATCGTCCATTATAAAATGATAGGTACATTATGAATTAGCGTTCAATTTAGCATAGAATCTTTTACTTACAAAAAAATGGCATACCTCCATTTTTATGCCAAATACCTACATATGACTATGCGTTTACAGTTGTTATTTAAATGTTTAAGTGTAGCTACAGTGAAAACAGCACATATAGGTTAACAGTGCTCTTAATTTACATTCCAAAGACCAGAAGACAGAGAGCTCATGGCCACATTCAGGTGTTTAGACATGCACTATAGACAGATATCTTATGTTGTGTTTATAGACGGTTGCATCCCCTCTCAAATGAGCACTTTCCCGGTCGGCAACCAGAAAGCAAACTAGCTGCCCGAAATAACTTTTATTTACCTGCCAGCGGCAGGTGGGCAACACTTCGTGTCACCGCCTGAACTGCCATTGTGAATAAAAGGCTGTAGTTGCATGTTGCAAGGACTTGCTTTGTTTAAGACTGTAGAAACTGTTGATGTTCTAAAAAACAAATCTCTCTCTTCTCAGAGAGACAGCAGAAATTCATGAATTAATACATACAGTACAGTACATTTAAAATACAAACATAACAAGCACAGCCAGATGAAAAACAGCATAAGAGTGGATCCTAACTGCTATTTATAGAAATGCATGAAGTTAATTTATCCCATTCTGAACGGGCACCCATTTTGGTGTTGGCATCATATTATGCTTTAGCTATTGAAAAATAGCAGATCTACAAGCTCATAGCGCGCCACCGAGTGGCGCGCTACGAGCTTGTAGGTCTGCTATTTTTGAAAAATCGAAGAACGACTGACATTTTTTTAATCTGATCTCAGGTCAGAATGGGTTAAACTATAGTTCATCTCATGTGGTTATCATAAAGAGCTACAGGCTCCTCCTTATGCAATTTCACAACAGGGTGGGGCACTGGGGCACCCACCATAACCACCACGTTCACCTGTCAAAGGTTAGCAAACTCACTAGTGAATTCTCAAACTCACTGAAACTGCTTGTGAGTTTGTTACCTCGCTGATTCCTCAAATTCACTGTAACTTAATAGTCTGTTGCTCAGTGTAAACAGCCATATATATACCGCCGTCATTCCCTGCTCCAGGTTGGCCCAAACATGGCCGCCCAGCAGTCTCCTCTCTCCAAGGAAGCATTGGTCCAGTTCAATGAATCAACTGACTCAGCGGGTTGGGCCAGCCAGCGACGGAGGGCTTCCATCTCTACCCGACGCAGCTCTCAGTCCAGAGATTATCAACCGTTCACAGTGAGCACAATGTTACAGCATGCTCGGCACACAAATTATGTTTTACCTAAACATAACCATGGTTGCATTCACATGAGTGCTATAACGACATCTAATAGTATATAGATTTTGTGGAATAAAACAAGGATGACTGTCACTGGCGGAACAAATCAATGCCGTGGGGATAGACCGCACGGCCGGGTCCCCCGAACCGACCAACTTGCGGGCAGTGGCGTATGCAGGAATTAATTGTTACCTTGGCCTGGGAAAATCTCCCTGGGCACACTGCTCTACATTTTGGCATTAATGAATTAATTAATACCCATTTTATTTTATTAATAAATACTTTTTAAATAAATATTTTTGCCTTCAATTTCCTAAAAATATTAAGTCAGGTGTTTTAGAGATTGACAGGTGTAATATCAGGCTGCTACAAGACACTTCATCCTATCACATTCCCAAATGTAAACAAAAATCACACTAGTGTGAACTGAGTGGTGCAACCCCCCCCCCTCCTCCTCTCTCTATCTCTATCTCTCTCTCTCTCTCTCATTAGCAGGCAACAGAGCAGCACTATCTCTCTCTCTGTTTCTGTCACAGCACCCCTATAGGGTCTGCCAAAGTCTCCCGGAGGGGGCGTTAACATATGTGTCACGTGGTAGCGGCCGCCATGTTGGCAGGCATTTCTGCTTTGTTTACAGTCAGCGACCATCCGTGTGCGTTCTAATTCTTAAACACCAGAGGGAGTTCAACAAGCTCGTTCCTGGCGACAACACAGTGAGCCAACACCAGGATGGAAAGAAAAAACGTCGGCCTCGACATACCTTGCTTACAAGGACAAGCTTAACTTTGAGGAAAAGGAGCGTTACCTCAACAAAATCAAGGATATTGACGGTCTCGACCCCTATGAACACACTGACTGAACAGAGGATTCGATCTTCTACCACCACTAATGCGACTACATTTAATGCTTGTCCTTGTAAGGTATGTCGAGGCCGACATCCTGGTGTTGGCTCACTGTGTTGTCGCCAGGAACGAGCTCGTTGAACTCCCTCTGGTGTTTAAAAATTAGAACGCACACGGATGGTCGCTGACTGTAAACAAAGCAGAAATGCCTGCCAACATGGCGGCCGCTACCACGTGACACATATGTTAACGCCCCCTCCGGGAGACTTTGGCAGACCCTATATGGTACTAATAGGCATATACTCGTGTTCATGGCCACTTAGGTAGACACGGACATTGCTGGTTGTAGGAGTGGCTGCACCACTCAAAAATCACACCTTCGTCTTCAGTGTTTGTGTTTAGTGTTTACACAAACATTCAAAGCTGACCATCCATTGTCAATAGCATTCCATGTTTGTATTTAGACAATGTTTGTGCACAAACACAAACCTTCAGCTGGACATAGACAACATGCACACACTCCCAGGCAGCCTACTATAGTATTGAAGTAGGTACTAGTAGTGTTGAGTATTGAATACTGCTGAGTGTAACAACAGCTAGTTTCTTTCAACTCACTTCCAAATTACAAATTTGCAAAATAGCACCCCATAGCATAGCAGCAGACAACATGGGCACAATCAATGGAGAAATCCATTCAGCAAAAATTACAATTCAATTCTGACCTTTGATGTCTTCAAACATGTAGTAATCCACAATCAAGGGCGGGCGCTGTTGTGGAGTTGCCCAGTAAAGCTGAAGTCCTCAGGATACAACTGTAAACATACAGTATAGGCTAGCTCCTCTAGGGACTGCTGACTTCCTTTATTTCCAAACACTTTGCAATAGACGTTTGACATTGTGTGGCTAACATTTAGGATACTCTCAGAGAGGGTCCTCATTTATATTTAATCATAAACAAAGACGCAAGTTTCTGGTGTGAAGAAAAACAAATCTGCCATGCACATTCTAGCAACAAGCACATGATGACAGGCATCAGGCAGGCATGACCAATCAATCTACGCAGGTATAGATGGATCCTTCGGATCCAAATAGGAAAAGATAAATAATAATACACCCACTGCCATATTTTTCTAAATTGAATGCAGTGATTGCATTCACATTATGTTATGTAATGACGCTACTGTCATCATTATATTTAAAAAACAAAACACTTTTTTTTTTGTGGCTGGGCCGAGTTCAGAAATACATGCGGCCCTAGGCCCAGGTAGGACCAGGTGTGGATACACCCCTGACTGCGGGTCTTACAAGCCTCGGCCACTCTGCAGTTTTCTCTCACACAAATTCAAACCATTTGAGAGTTAACAGTTCAGCACCCCACTTCAACTAATGAACTAGAACTAAATTGTTTATAAGAATTGGCACGGCAGCCAAACAGTTCCAAGTACGAGCATTGCCACTATTTAAGCCAAGGGCATGAGCAGGCTAAGTGAACTTCAATTTAATAGCATCACATTCTTTCAGGCAGTGACAGTAACAGTACTGTACTGTATGGTCACCTGTTAATGTTTTTTTGGCAGCTGTTGTTGATCATGATTTTACCAGCATGAGCTGGGGACTGGCCATAAGCCAGACATCCCGTTAGTCAGACCTCCATGGCCGGTTAAGACCCACCCGTGGCTACGACATGCGTGGCCGGTTAAGACTCATGCGTGGCCGGTTAAGACTCATGTGTGGCCGGTTAAGACTGAGATGAACAATGAATATACAATGAACTACTCACCTAATGCCGCAGAGGTTCCATGTTTAACGTACTTCCAAAATGTGTACATTCATTGTTTCAGTCACAGATGCATGGTTTTCATATCGTGAATATATTCACTTCAGCTAAAAGCTTGTGTTTAATCCCTGTGGGTACTTGTTTAGTAGGGCTAGACAAGGGGGTGACAAGGGGGCGGAGAGATGCCGCGAGCGGCAGGAGTCGCTTCCTGGTTTAGTGGTTTTTAAACAGCTGGTGGATGGAAATGAAGCTCCACCCACGCTGCAACTTGTAGCGTCGGCAAAGCGTTTCCGGTTTTCTGGCTGACGCTGCAAGTTGGAGAATCAGATTAATTTCCATTTACGAAAATCTGCATTTCTCTGCAAGTTCAGCCGGCGAAAACTAGAGTTCTCAACAGGCCAGAAACGTAATGTCTGGGCCCTCATCAAACCCTGTACACTCAAGACACTGCCCCCGCTGCCACCCTTAGATCTCTATATATGGAGCTGACCTGTTCTGACATTCCATATGTTGATCTGACCTCATCAAACCTTGTAGACTCAAGACACGCTCCATATATGGCCAGACCTCATCAAACCCTGTACACTCAAGACACTGCCCCAGCTGCCACCCTTAGATCTCCATATATGGAGCTGACCTGCTCTGACATTCCTTATGTTGATCTGACCTCATCAAACCCTGTACACTCAAGACACGCTCAATATATGGCCAGTACAGAATTCATTCCATATCGTTAGCCTCATAGGATAAATGCCTAAGTCATTTTTTGGCGAAATTGAGATTTCTGCCTACAGGTGCTCTCCTGGGGCTGCTGCATCGTCCTGGATTAGCGCCTATGTCCTCAGCCAATCACAAAGCTCACTATCTTCAAAAATGATGATCTGCCTAAGTCACTTGTGTGATTTGAGCATTTTTACGTTGCCGCCTAACTCACTTTGTGTGACTTGGGCATTTTTACATTGCATACACAGCAAACAACAGTTACTCTAATAGACCCCCAGGTGTTTAGTATGGAGTTAACATCACTCTAATAGACCCCCAGGTGTTTAGTATGGAGTTAACATCACTCTAATAGACCCCCAGGTGTTTAGTATGGAGTTAACATCACTCTAATAGACCCCCAGGTGTTTAGTATGGAGTTAACATCACTCTAATAGACCCCCAGGTGTTTAGTATGGAGTTAACATCACTCTAATAGACCCCCAGGTGTTTAGTATGGAGTTAACATGACTCTAATAGACCCCCAGGTGTTTAGTATGGAGTTAACATTACTCTAATAGACCCCCAGGTGTTTAGTATGGAGTTAACATTACTCTAATAGACCCCCAGGTGTTTAGTATGGAGTTAACATCACTCTAATAGACCCCCAGGTGTTTAGTATGGAGTTAACATCACTCTAATAGACCCCCAGGTGTTTAGTATGGAGTTAACATCACTCTAATAGACCCCCAGGTGTTTAGTATGGAGTTAACATCACTCTAATAGACCCCCAGGTGTTTAGTATGGAGTTAACATTACTCTAATAGACCCCCAGGTGTTTAGTATGGAGTTAACATCACTCTAATAGACCCCCAGGTGTTTAGTATGGAGTTAACATCACTCTAATAGACCCCCAGGTGTTCTGTATGGAGTTAACATTACTCTAATAGACCCCCAGGTGTTTAGTATGGAGTTAACATTACTCTAATAGACCCCCAGGTGTTTAGTATGGAGTTAACATCACTCTAATAGACCCCCAGGTGTTCTGTATGGAGTTAACATTACTCTAACAGACCCCCAGGTGTTTAGTATGGAGTTAACATTACTCTAATAGACCCCCAGGTGTTTAGTATGGAGTTAACATTACTCTAATAGACCCCCAGGTGTTTAGTATGGAGTTAACATTACTCTAATAGACCCCCAGGTGTTTAGTATGGAGTTAACATTACTCTAATAGACCCCCAGGTGTTTAGTATGGAGTTAACATTACTCGAATAGACCCACAGGTGTTTAGTATGGAGTTAACATTACTCTAATAGACCCCCAGGTGTTTAGTATGGAGTTAACATTACTCTAATAGACCCCCAGGTGTTTAGTATGGAGTTAACATCACTCTAATAGACCCCCAGGTGTTTAGTATGGAGTTAACATTACTCTAATAGACCCCCAGGTGTTTAGTATGGAGTTAACATCACTCTAATAGACCCCCAGGTGTTTATTATGGAGTTAACATTACTCTAATAGACCCCCAGGTGTTTAGTATGGAGTTAACATTACTCTAATAGACCCCCAGGTGTTTAGTATGGAGTTAACATTACTCTAATAGCCCCCCAGGTGTTTAGTATGGAGTTAACATTACTCTAATAGACCCCCAGGTGATTAGTATGGAGTTAACATTACTCTAATAGACCCCCAGGTGTTTAGTATGGAGTTAGCATTACTCTAATAGACCCCCAGGTGTTGTCTATGGAGTTAACATTACTCTAATAGACCCCCAGGTGTTTAGTATGGAGTTAACATCACTCTAATAGACCCCCAGGTGTTTAGTATGGAGTTAACATTACTCTAATAGACCCCCAGGCGTTTAGTATGGAGTTAACATTACTCTAATAGACCCCCAGGTGTTTAGTATGGAGTTAACATCACTCTAATAGACCCCCAGGTGTTTAGTATGGAGTTAACATTACTCTAATAGACCCCCAGGTGTTTAGTATGGAGTTAACATCACTCTAATAGACCCCCAGGTGTTTAGTATGGAGTTAACATTACTCTAATAGACCCCCAGGTGTTTAGTATGGAGTTAACATTACTCTAATAGACCCCCAGGTGTTTAGTATGGAGTTAACATTACTCTAATAGACCCCCAGGTGTTTAGTATGGAGTTAACATCACTCTAATAGACCCCCAGGTGTTTAGTATGGAGTTAACATTACTCTAATAGACCCCCAGGTGTTTAGTATGGAGTTAACATCACTCTAATAGACCCCCAGGTGTTTAGTATGGAGTTAACATTACTCTAATAGACCCCCAGGTGTTTAGTATGGAGTTAACATTACTCTAATAGACCCCCAGGTGTGTAGTATGGAGTTAACATTACTCTAATAGACCCCCAGGTGTTTAGTATGGAGTTAACATCACTCTAATAGACCCCCAGGTGTTTAGTATGGAGTTAACATTACTCTAATAGACCCCCAGGTGTTTAGTATGGAGTTAACATCACTCTAATAGACCCCCAGGTGTTTAGTAGACATGTATTAAAAAATGCCTAAGTCACAGATTATTTTCTTGAAAATGGCCTAAGTCACTTTTTTTTGTTATGGAATGACTCTCATGTTTATCTTTTTGTAAAAAACATTTTGTTAACCCCTCAGGAAGCCATTGTAAAAATCTGCATTAAAAACTCTTACATACTTGCGAGAAAATGTGTTTTTTCTTATTATCCGAAAATCATAAAAAATGACTTAGGCATTTATCCTATGAGGCTAACGATATGTTGATCTGCTATTTATTATTAATAAAGGGTAAGCGCGTGACATCACTGCAGAGTGGCAAAAACCTAGGCCTACTTTCTGGCCTTGACAGCCACTCACTTAATTTATGCATGCATGTGCATGCATAAAGTGTATACCCTCTACACAGAGATTATGTAATGCACATTGATATCCATGTGACTGCTTGCTCTTAATTACAAAACTGTTTTAGTTGCAGCAACTTTAGGTTTACTGAGCCAATTCAACAGCACCCACGTTACTCACTATACTGTACCTCTGAGGGCTTAATTTGCCCACAGTGCAGACATACTGTACACTACAGGGGCTCTGTCACTGTCAGCTAACTAACTAATGTCCTCCTTGGTGCGACAACAGTCCTCTGTTCTCAGCAAGAGGTTCTCCTTTGGAGGTTGGCTGCCTCATGCTGGAAGGACCAGTTTCTCAGGCCTCCTCCTTCACCAGGTCTGTATGTATTAAGCAATAGTTGAAACAAAATGTGTTGTCTCTCATGGGAATTATAGCCTTGTGTAGTTGGGGAAATGGTTAAATTATGATTTCCTACTTTCTACATTTCTGTCCAACAGCCTCCACTACAGAAACTGGAAAACACCTATCGGACCGAACCAGAACAACAGTGTCGGTTTAAAACATCCCGAGTTCAGGAACTAATCCAAGCTGTACTGGAGAGTCACCTGGATGGAGCCCAGTATAATGACTCCTGCAGCCACCTTGGACTGCTCTTGGCAGACATGTTGAGGAGTATGTTGTTCGGAAACATCAGTGTTCACACTGGCAGATACACTGGCAGATACAAAAGAGAAAGACACAATGCTACTGCACACAGCATAATTGGTATAATGGTAGCCTGTATCATTTGTAGGCTACCAGTGTGAATCAATGCAGCATAATGAGCAGTACTGTAGAAAGTGTAGATTGAAGATTGGTAGGAAGAGACATGACAACTTCTCAATATAGGAAACTCTTTTTACCGCAGCTTACACTATATAACAGTGTCTCCAACAATGTTCAACCCAACCATCACCCAGGATTCCGCAACAAAGGCCACATAACATGAATATTTGTCACCAGATAGTACACATAGCAAACATGAATCACAACAAACTAAAATTACTTCTTATCTCAAACAATAGTCAACACAGCAAGCCCAACTGGCACACCCAAGGATGGTATGCTACAAAGCCCCCACCTCTAGATTATAGTTTATTAGCACATTGCTAATATAAAATACAAACAATACATTTCAAAAGAAAACAAGATGTCATTAAAGGAGAATGCCATACTAAAAGGCTTTCTTACCTTTCTTTGTAGTCGTTACGTCCCCATCAAAGAGGTCCAGGTGTTATTTTGTGCAAAAGCTCCTTATTGGCTATTTCCCCTACCATAAGCCCTAAATGAAATGCATTGAATTGAATGGGGCTATGGGGTGTTGTGCTAATTCGCTTATTTCCATCGCTCAAAATTATTGTATATTATTTGTATATATCCTCTCTTCATAATGTAAATAATATCCCAAGCGGCACACTTTACTACTTATTTCGATGGAAATAAGCGAATTAGCACAACACCCCATACATCCCATTCAATTCAATGCAATTCATTTAGGGCTTATGGTAGGGGAAATAGCCAATAAGGAGCTTTTGCACAAAATAACACCTGGACCTCTTTGATGGGGACATAACAACTACAAAGAAAGGTAAGAAAGCCTTTTACGTATGGAATTCTCCTTTAAATAACATACATTAAAAGAACAATACAAATGAGCTGCCTTACAAAGAGACCAGCAGTGCAATAAAGAAGTGAAAACACAAAAAGCACAGAAAAGGAAAAATGAGTTAGAATTACATATCAGAACTAAATCAATACAGTTGAAGAAGAAATAATATAATTTATAATTTTATTAAATGTTTCTTAAGTATTGGCAAGGAAAGTGAAACTTTAGTGATCGAAGGCTTTCACCTAGAGCTCCATATATGGAGATAACGGGGATATACGGTGATTACATCAGGTCAATGTAGAAACCTCATATACTCTATGGGTATACGTACACTCGTGGCATTGTCATGGTGATCTGTACACAGTTGGCTGGCATCATCATCATGACTTGCATCCAGTACAACCTTATATAAGATTAACCCAAAGAGGTTTAGAGCTAGCTAGCAGCATTTTTGCTACGCTCCTCGTGACAGGATATTTGGCCTTACAACCCAGATATCCTCAGCGATGTCTGGCCTTACAAGCCAGACGTCGTTGTGTCAGACATTTCGGCATCTCGGTTAAGTTCTCACCGGACACGAGTTCTAACCCAGCGGGTTCTAACCCAGACAACCAGCACTAGTTCGAGCCATTTCATAAGCATAACAGTCCCCAGTAACCAGAGCACCCAACACAAAGCCCTGGAAGTGTCTCCTTCACTTCCCAGGCACTTGACCTGCTTGCAGGGTTGTATTGGGACAGGGCGTCAGCGTTGCCATGGAGACGGTCCACCCGGAGCCGGAGGCACACCTCAAAATCATAATCCTGGAGTGTCTTATGCCACCGGGCCAGGCTGGCCAGCTGTCACTCTGGCTCTCAGGAGCCCAGGGGCCAGGTCAGAGAGGACAGAGACTGCCTGGAGCAGGAATCGTTGACTGCACCTGCCTTTACCTGTTTTCAGTGACATTTCAATGGCCGTGCACACATTGTACAAATGTCTTACTGCTCAACCACACCCATCTGGGTGAAACACCTGTTTTTGAGGTAGTTGCACAGTCTACTCTAGGCAGTGCTTGCTTAGTCAGATTGTTGAGCATGACAGGGTGGCAGCCACTTAGCAACCATTTATGTAAACTCACTGCTCAGTGACTTCACCCTTGTGACCTCCCTTCTGAGCCACACAGTAAAAACCTTACTATAAATATCAGATGAGATATCTTCTTCATCTAAATGAAATGGTGCCGTGCTCTCATGAAGGATCATGTTCTACAGTAGATTTGATCATGACCCTTGCTAGTCCCAATCTGTCTGATTGATGGATCCTAACATAGTACTTTCTTCATTTCACAGGTAAAGTAAAAGAGATCACCCCGCCCAGATACAAGCTGGTGTGCCAGGTTGTGATTGGTCAGAGAAAGAACCAAGGTGTACGAGTGGCCAGTAGCTGTCTCTGGGATGATCAGCTGGACGACGTTTCTGTGGTGGAGTTCCAGAACCACTCACTCTATGCTCTCGCTACTGTTCACGGGGTGTATTTGGAGTGAGAAAGGTGTTATAATGGCTGCTACGGCCTCCAAGCTATCCCATTAGCCAGTGACATGTGTCAATTTACTAAATTAGATTCCAAGAGTATGGGATTACTTAGCATTGGAAAGAGAAAATCTGATAATTCTTTAACGAAAGCTGTGATCAAGTCATGTGGCCAACAAGCCAACATGGTGCCACTTAGCATTAGCAGGAAGATGACATTTCTTGGCTCATTATTTGGGTTAAGTGATTCATGCAGTGTACAGTAGGTATGTCAAATCATGCCAAGGCGTGTTCATGGACAGAAGTGAATATAGCAGTCAAATCACGAGTTAGTCCTTGGGGTTGTGTGGGAACCAATAATTCAAGAAAGGCCCTGATTCACAAGTAGCAATATATTTTTATGCCCAGCATTGAGCATCCATTTTTCATAATGGGTCCTTGGTTGAAAAATAAGCAATCATGCTCAAAGTACAGTGAACTTAAAATGTCTAAAGTTCCTTTTCATTTAGCTTTTTTGGGAGTTTATGGGAGAATGTGTAATAAGTGCCGTTTCAGATTACCATAATACACATTCAGTACGTTGTATGCTTTAAGTTGACCTTTTAACCAGCATATAAAAATGCTTCCCATCTACTACAGATAAGGGGTTATGGGCAGATGATGGCACCATGCCATTAACAGAAACACATAGTAACAGTACTGTAGTGTGGGCAAGACAAATCCTGTCAGTGTGCAGAAATAAAACATCATGCAAGTGTGCAATGCATTTCAGAGAAAGGAGTATATCAAATGGTTTCTTTTAAATAAACTTTATTCTTAACTTTTCCCAAATACAGTACATAAAAAAGGTGAGCGGAATTGAACATTATCCTCATGTCAAGACACTAACATTTACACATTAATAAATAAAAAATAACCACGTATAAATAAAAATAAATAAACAAGGACATTATGTGCCAAAAAAATAAAGATTCTTCTGAACTGGCAGATGGCTTTCACAATGTTGGATTTTTGAAAACAATACCTGTACATTTGTATAATACTTGCATTCAGGATCACAGTTTTTAAGGATACAACTCTGTGCAGAGAAAGCAATGTAAACCAATGAGGAATACAGTACAACGGAGTACAATTTGTTTTCTTTTATCCACACTAGATATTAAATCAGCTAAATATTTAGTATACCAGTTTTATTCAAAGCTTATACCAGGTAGTGAGACTGTAGTGCTAGACACATTTTAAACGCGACTCTAGGTAAAAAGTAGATCCCACTTGCAGAGCCCATCTATGATCCCGTTAGTATCTGGTTCAACATTCAGAAAAGGGCTGTTATTGCACCATAGACATCCCTCAGAAAGGCACTTTATCCTCCGCTCCTCCCTCCTTGAACTCCAACCAACCGTTTTCTAGTTTACCGAGCGCAGTCCTTTTCAAGTGCGGCACACGCGCATAAAACCAAAAAAAAAAAAAAAGAATCAAAGCCTTTTGGTATCTATAGTTTAAAAACTAATAAAAGAGCAACACGTGGATGTAAAAATAAGTACAGCTGTACAAAGAAAAATACAAAAAAATAATAATAGTGCAAGATTGTGGTGCCCCAAAGCCCCTGCGTGATGCCGTGTACGACCCATCAGTGAAGTTTGTTTCTCGTTTAAAAGAAAATAATACACGATGTTGGAGCATGACTTTCAAAAGCTGCTTCTTAACATCAGAATCAAAATTAAGGCCAGGTTTCTTTTGTGTGCGTGTGAGGTCAAGACCGTAGTGTGATCCTGTAGATGAAATAAACAATAACTGGCTCATACATAAAAGAAATAAAACCATTTTGAATGTGTGCACCATATTCCAAAGAGGCCCGAAAACAGCCTCAGGTAGGAGGATCTCGCTCTTTGATCAGAAACCGATTTACCAAAAGCAGTTGTTTTTTTACGAGATAATCATTCCAATGCAAGTCAATGGCCTAACGGTGATCTTACAGTCCAAGATACTTTTGAACAACACAGCTTAAAAGCATTGCGGCCTTAGGATCAACTTTGTCCCATTCGCTGGCAAAGGAACCAAGATCATTTCACTGTCCAGGTGCCTTTGGGAAGCCATGCCTGGTGTTTGCGGGCTCCCAGGTCGAGCATAAAGCAGCAGGCTGGTTGGTTGGTGGCATTAAGGGATCCAGCCAAGAAGCAGTGGTCCGAGTGAGTGAGGAAAGTCAGTCAGTAGTTTGGGTAGTCCATTAGATATCTGCCTGTGAGGCATCCATCAGACTTTGGCCAAAGAAGCCTGTTGCATGTCCTGTAGTAGGGCAGTCATCAATGCCACCCAGGTAGATGACTTTCGAGGCATTAGCTGGATAGGCACAAACCCTTGATGCAGCAACCACCCGACTGGTTTATGTCAACCGAGACAGGTCTTCTAGCTTATAGCCATCAACCCGATAAGCAGCTGCCTCAAAGGCATCAGTTTACAGAGGACCCAATAACAAAAAAAAGGTTCCATGTCCCTTGAGGCACCTGCCCAAGGAGAAAGCCTGCCTTCTGGGTGGTTAACCAGTCTTGGTCATCGCCCCTGCACCCTCTCAGGCGTCGGCGTGGTGCTGCAGCAGCTGCACCACGTAGCGGAGGCGGTGCCGGAGCTCTGCGGAGCAGCCCAGCTCCGTCAGCGTGCTGAGTTGGTACGTGTAGGAGACGCGGTCGCGGCTGATGTAGGTGAGCAGGTAGGAGCCGTCGGACGACTTGGACAGGATGACCTTGGTGTGGTCCGTGTAGAAGTTCACCTGAAAAGGAGGACGGAAATGGTGAATAAACAAGTGTTCAAATATCACAATTTTAACAAATCTATCAATATTGTGATGATATTTTGGGAATGACAGTTGGTGCTTTTACTAAATGTACACAATAAAATCGATAATCAGTAATGCCTATACAGTAATGTCTATATAACAAAATGGTTAAAGTTAAAAAATAGAACAATCAGGTAACCGTTTAGAAGTTTACTAGTTTAGCCTTTAAAAGCAGGACAAACACATTTATGATATTAAACAGTTATGATATTAAAAAGACCACAATCCCAGATTATGTTTTAACGATATGTATCGATACATTGCCCAGCCCTAGATTATTTTTTTTTGTAAATACAATCTACAAAGGTCTAATCGGTACTAGGGCCAGTTGTGTCTAATGGGTCTAAAGTTGAATGCAACAGCACATTTGGTGAAGCCTGAAAACAAGCCCTCGTGTCAACCAGCGACCGTCTTGTGAACTCGTACGGCTGCCATTTTCCCGCACGCAATAAAGTACACAGAAGCCAACGTGCGCAGGACATCTACCTGCAGGGTGGCGTTGTTGAAGAGCATGACCAGAGCATGGTCCGTCTTCACCCACTGGAGCAGCAGAGGAGGAGACTGAGCAGCCTCCTCGTCACACTGCAGATCTCCACCCTGACAGAAAACAAGACATTTATGGAACATTAGAGCCAATACGATCAACTCTCTCTTCCCCCTGATAATTACCTACGACGCCAAATCTAAACACTCATATTCTATTTAGTTTTTTTTTTTTTTTAAAGAAAGGAAAAAAAAAATAAGTGCATTCACTTTAAAAGCCCAATTCTAAATGTGTCAATCAGGAAGTTAATTGTGTACTCTGTACCCAGGCTCAGAAGTGTCCTTTAACCCATTTTGGGCAAGGAACCCCTTTTGGTGTTAGAATCATGTTATGCTTTAGCTATTGAAAAATAGCAGATCTACAAGCTCATAGCACGCCACCGAGTGGCGCGGTACGAGCATGTAGGTCTGCTATTTTTGAAAAATCGAAGAACCACTGACATAGAAACATAGCTTTTTCAGAAAACTGTCAGGATGTAGAATACATTTTTTGAATCTGATCTCAGGTCAGAATGGGTTAAAACAAACATCTGGCATGCTAAAGTGTGAAAGTATCTGATCCGTGTCGTACCTCCATAAGGTTCTGCTCCATGTAGTTCGCCATGAGCACCACAATTTGTTTCTGACTGTGGAGCTGCTCGGGCAGAGAGCTGGCCTGGAACGTGAAATGTTTGTTGTTGGTCAAGCAGTAGTGGATAGTCCTGTTGGGACGGGCAGAAAGGAAAGAAAGAGTATACCATTAGTGAAGAAGATAAATACGTGTGTTGGGAGTAATCGCTCAACTAGAAAAACCAGAATGTACTCGACAAACAAACCGATCAATACAAGCGGCCTTGAGCTTATTTAGTCTTTTTGTATAACACCTTGTCTAATGCTTCAGGCTTTCAGGGGAGACTTGGATAATAATTCTTAGTCCCACAAAAAGAGCAGCAGATAATAATAATATAAGATTTATACAGCACTTTTCTGGGTACCCAAAGTCGCTTTACAGAACAGTACAGACATTATTATTAGAAAAACTAGTTAAAAGGTTTAAAAGGTTCAAAACTAGAAATCAAAATAAAAAAGGACAAACAAGAAGGGTGTGTGTGTGTATGTATGGAAAGCCAGTTTTAAAAGGTGGGTTTTGAGTGTGCAGATAGGCATATATACATGGCAAAACAGATACATGTTAAGAGTTTGTTAAAGGGCTCTTACTTGCGCTGGTTACAGAGACTAAGGTGCGTGCCCTCGTTGAAAAGCACGCCAACACTGTGGTTGGACAGCTGGTACCCGAAACCATATTTGTTGGAGTAATCAACCCATTTAGTCACCCACAAAAAGGACTGTGGTCTAGCCAGACAGGGAGGGTTTCTGGTTGCTGAGGAGAGGGAAAAAAGTTAAATGATGTTAGAGGTTTAATAAATGTCATATGAGGAGGGGGGGGGGGGGGGGGGGGTAGGCGGGGGCATTTGGAGTTAGAATATCTGCTGAGGCATATTTGCGGTCATTTGCTAAAATGATTGAAATAATGGCTGAGGTAAGGAAAAGCTTTGGGTGATTAAACCAAAATGATCCATGTAATGCATATCTCTGTATGAGAAAAACAACCAACTTAACATAAAAATTAAACGTGAATTAGGCATATCCACAATTTGGCTAGTAGATGATCCTCCGGCATCTTTGGGGTGTAATCTACCCGAGATTTAATTGTATCATTAAAATGTATCAATTAAAAACAACAGTGTCATTTCTCATTAAAATAGTGCTGCAGTTTGCATGTGGAGTCTTTCCAGTGCTGTAGACTATGCGAAGCTAAAAGGGAGTGTTGCGCTGCTGCCTGGGAAGCCAACCTACCTGATGGCATGGCAGACAAACAGCTGTTGAGAACCTTCATGGCCGATTCCGCAACAGCTGCCGGGGTCAGCACATCCTCGCTCGCTGCAGGAAAGAAAGTGAGGGAAGGCGAGGAAACATTAGACTTGATATACTTCATAATGCGATTTGTTTAAGCTGTAAATCGGCTATGGTCAGTACGCGACACCGGCATACAATTCAAGTATAAATCCTGGTTAAGATGTTCATATTACAACAAAAAAAACATTCCAATACAAGGACAGCTGACAAAAGGCCAGTGTGAACGGAGCATAACTTGAACCTACGTTCCGTGCTGCTCGCCACAGTGCCCTTGAAAGAACGAGAGATCGACTTCCTGGATTCCTCTTCAGCAGGCGTAGGTTCCAGAGGCACAGAGCTGACCAGCTGACCAATAGGGGATGGGGATGGAGTCTGGACAGACAAGACAGAAACAGTATTTAGATTTTATACTTTTTATGATGAACACTCACAGGTTCATGTGTTTGAAGTCATGCAATTACCACATATGCGTTTAAAATATACATGTCAAGGGTTCTTTCCCCCCTCCCCCCTAAGGACAACATATCCATCAGAACAACGTACTTAAAAACTCCTGTGAGAACAGATGTATTCTACGACTACAAGACTTGTTGCCAGCGCCACCTTGGTGTATATAATGTAATCTAAAAACAATGAATTTGCTCAATGTTCAATTTGCAATGCAATGCCATTTGCCACGCTTTACATAAAACCCGTTTTCTCATGTCAAGCCTAGGTGTACAATCAGTCCTCCACTTAACATGTCACAAAAAGCTGTTATTACTATTCTGCACTAAATTTTACGTTAAAGAATTTATCATGGAAAACCTGTTTTGGACGCCCATGGTTATTTCTATGCAAATGTTCCCCCAAGGAAACAACCTAATGACTTGGGCAGTTACAGAGTAAATCTATGGTGCACTGCTTACATGTAGCCATTTTTAGAACAAGCTCAATATCTGGCCAATAGTCAAAAGGGCAAATAATGTAGTTTGAAATGGAATCGCGCAGGCTCTATAAATAGTTAACTTGACCAGTGTGATTAAAGGATTCGCCAGCTGCTGTTCAAACTATTCGCTACCTGCCGGCGCTTGCTTGCTTATCTCCAAGGACTGACAATTGCCGAATATTGGTTAAACATTTAAGGCTGCTTCAACACTTCGTCCATTCGTTTATGTAACAATTTTGTTACAACAATGTTGCTTGTTTCAAGTTCATGCTTACGCCACAATGACATGCCCAAAATAAGGATGCCAGGTTTCAAGTGGCTAATGCTGAATGCAGTGCATCACTTCTCTCCATCTTCTACAACAGAAATATTCCGTCTCTCCAAATTTTACCCGTCAACAAGGGGCTTTATAGAACGGAAACATGGCATAGTTCCACTGAATTGCAGCCTCAAGTAACCAAGGTGTTCATTCAAAATATTTTCTGGTCAGCTATAAATATGCCTGGCAGGATGCTTGCCTTCTAGCTGTTGAGTATATAACTTAGAATCCGGTCTATTTTTACACATCATACACATCTACATCAACAGCTTCAGTGAAATTACTACCCCACCTTAGTGAAACACAACCAAAGCCGTTAACGGCCGCTTGCTCTTTGAAGTAGGTCTCTTTCGTTTACATAATGGAAATCATACAAAGAAGACGTATCTTAGCAGTGGGGGCGGGTGCAAATTCAATTGAACTAAAGATAAGCCATCACGATATGTGGACTCTCTTGTGCTGGAATCCATCGATCCGTCCATTTATTTTTCATACACGATGTTGCCTACTTCTTTGATTAGTTGAATAATCTCAAATTATTAACTATTAATTAATTCATTAGAATGGACTAAATCAACTAGTCTTATCAACAACTTAAACCCTATTTTATACTTTGTCTTTAGTCCGATTAACTGTTGCTGATATTTAGTCACTTTCCTGTTAGCTGGGGAGTTTTATTTATTTACAGAAGCGGGGAGAAAACACTGTACCTCATTAGATCCCACTGTCTTGTAACTGATCTGTCGACTGATGGAACATTTGACGATGCCAGAGACTAGTTTAGAAATGTCTTTCTCATCCTTCTCTTCTGGGCTCTTATCTGCTGAAGAAAAGAAAGGACATGTTAAATATGGTTCTTATCTAAAGAAGTCTGCAACAGTTTACATTTCTTCGGTTAAAAACAGAGGCATTTCTGAGTAAATTCCAAACCAAAGAGGACAATCTGTAAACTGTTGCATCTACGGTCCTGTGCAAATCTGCATAAAATAATAATGCGTGTGACATCCAAGGGGTGGCCTTGCTGCTTACCTTTGGATTTCTTCTTGCCAAAGAGGCTCTTGGCCATTTTGGTGAAGAACTTCTTGGCAGGGCTGGGCGGATGCAGCTCTGGAACTGTCACACAGCTACTGGGAGGCAGCTTGTCAGGAGTGAAACCCTGAAAATAAGAGTCGTTTAGGATGGGGCACGGTTGGTGCAAGATCCTCATTTCAATGCCGTTCCTGGAAATCAGCTGAGACAAAATGATACAGGCCAAATTCCATCATACCTGTATGTGAGCCAATTACATTACATGGTGAATGCAATGATGAAGCATCTTAAAGTGAGTAAGTAAAGTAAGTAAAAGTAAAGTAATTAAGATTACACATAAAAAAGGCATACTTTGATGAAGAACTCATGGTTGAGAATTTGGTCCAGGTTGAGTCTGTCACTGGGGTTCTTCTGGAGGATGGCAGAGATGAGTTTCTGGGCAGTATGGGAAATGGTGGAAGGCAGGTTGTACCGAACCTCCTTAATACATTTATAAGTCTCCTTCAGGTCCAGGGTCTCAAAGGGAGGGTTGCCACACATCAGCGTGTACCTGGTCACAAGAACCAACATTTGGAAGTCAGCTACAGTACCATGAGTTTAATAAATGTGTTGTTTTTTGGGATAATTATATGTCACATGCATTCAACCCCAGATTAAATTGATAGTGAAATGAACTCATTATACAATACAACATATTTTTCTTCATAAAGATTTAAATAAACAACATCCAGTCAGATCCAGATGCAGGCAATGGTTCATTGTTCAGAGCAGAACACAGAAAAGCAAATATTTAAACGCATGACAGCACAGCAAATACTTTTATTCGATTTAGTGGGGCTGTGTGCCATGGTTGTAAAACTGAAAGTAGGTGAACTCACATCACACAGCCGAGGGACCAGACGTCAGACTCTGTGCCGTGACCTTGTCTGTTGAGCACCTCAGGGGCCAGGTAGTTGGGGGTTCCACAAATTGTTCTGTCACGAGAAAAAAATAAGGATATTCTGTAAGGGGGGGATGCTTATTGTAGTCCAAGTGCCAATGAGGCAACATTATACATTTGAAGATGACAAAAGAGGCGAGCCCAAGCCTATAGTCACCACAGCCATCTATGCAACTTCAGTAATACAAGCTACTGTATCGCCTCCAGCACTTCATTCAACCCTTGGGAACCGGTTGTGGTACTTTTGGAATTACATGATACCATGTTGTGGTACTTTTGGAATTACATGATACCATGAATGTTGAAGGTGATTAATGACTGAGATAATAATGTTAAAACCATTCCAAAATGTTGCATAAAGCAAATTGATTTAATACTTACAAGTTGAAATATCCTATTATACAAACAATGTATTATTTGAACTATGTAAACTATATCAGTTCTGATGTGCATCTTTTCTTTCTAGCAGTATAATAAATCATAAACATGATTCGTGAAGTGAATGTAGATATGTCTATTTAAACATTGTTCCAAATACAGAATAACTAGTATTCAATATTATTCATTAAATAAAAATTTGCCTCACTTTTTCCTCTGCTCGACTGTCTCCAACTTGGCAGCAAGGCCAAAGTCTCCCAACCGTAGGTCCATGTTCTCGTTGACAAAGAAGTTGCCTGAAAGAAACAAAGGCGTTTGCTCAGTCAGCATTCCGTACACCACAGTTGCACATACCAAAAGGCAAAGTGGATTCCTCACATGCCACTGTTGAGGAATTTGCATGAATGACATAACACAACAATGCAACGCTCAACATTAACACACAGAAAACACCTAAAAGAATTTAACAATGACAGATGCATTCATTGGTCAAACAGGTCGGTGCACACGTCAAATAGACTTGTTAACTGTGCACTCTTAACCTCTAAAACCCTATGCTTAGTTGACCCAGGGCCCTATACTAGGTCCACTCCTTTTTTACTGACCAATACAACAGAATCCTTTTATCATAAAGCTCACAAGGCGTCACCACCTTGCGATTCATTGTGAACTTGTACAGTGTGATCTTTTGCCAAAGGCTCACCCCAGAACAGAGATGCTAGGGGTTCATATGGTTACACACATACCTAGTTTGAGGTCTCTGTGCAGGATTCCTCTGTTGTGGAGGTATTTCAGGCCCGATATGATTTGTCTGAGATAGTAGCGCACCTCTGGCTCCGTCAATGTGTGCCGTGCCTTCCAAATGTGTGCCAGGGACTGCAGAAGAGAGACAATGAGTACAGTCTAGCCTGGGGCCGTGGTAAATGTAGCAACTTGGCCGATAGAGGCGAGGACATAGATTCAAAAGGGAGATGTGCTCCGTTTATCCGACTGCACCACTGCAGAGTATACATACAGTAGCGAGCTTTAAACACACAGTCATCGTAGTCTCACCTTGCGACTGCAGAGCTCAAGGAATATGTAGATGTTATCTTGGTCTTCGAAGTAATGGGAGAATTTTACCACGTGCTTGTGTGACAGGGTTTTGTGGAGCTCTATCTCATTTGTGATCTGTTGGGAAAAAATGACAGTGCAACTGAAGCAATCGACAACTACCGTGAAATCCAGAGGATGAACTGGTGTCGTTATGTTGGGAGGGGGGGCAGATAGTTAGGATTGTATACCTTGTCCCTTTGATGCGGCTTCGACACCCTGCTCTGTGGAATCACCTTAACGGCATACATTTTGTTGGTGGCCTGGTCTGTCATCTCATAGCATCGTGCAAAGCCACCCTTTGGAGAGATAAAAAAGAAGCAGACATTAACATTCAAGACAGGTCGGTTATGGTGGCTGTGGGTCGTAAAGCAGCAACAGCAATCGATCATTGGTCTCTGTGGCAAAAGCCTCTGATCCTTCGATCAATAGTGCTATGGCCAAAATGATTCAACAACAATGGCATAGACTACTACAGTCTGTTCTGCTAGGCTGGCAGGGAGAAGAAGAAGGGGCTTCACATAATGGGAAACGATCAATCCAAGGCATCTGATCCAAAACCCTACTGGAAATGCTTCATCAATTCATTCAGTAAATCAGTTATCATCCATCTCTAGATTCAATCGACATAATTCATTGGCGATTTGAGTGACCAAAATCCTATGTCCTCATGGGGGGCTTGTGAGCTTCCATGCAGGAGGATATTTGATCTACAGATTGCGTTTATTCGAGAATGTGATCAAAGAATTCAGCTTGTCGGCCTGAGGGATGAGGCAGACTGAGCTACTGCATTCATTAACCGTGAAATTGACAAGACGCTCAGCTATGCGGCAGGCAGCAGGAGAAAAGGAGAGAGAAAGGGACTTGGCTGCATGCCTAAAAGCAGCGTCTGGATGACGTGCAACACGTTGATGTACAACCACTCCTCTCCATTCATATATAAATACAATTTCACACACAAAAAATGAGTCTGCGTCGAAGGAGTCAAATCGTGTCCCAATGAAAGCGTGGATGTGAATTGGACAAATTTAGTGGCTGTCCTTGGAACAAATATTCGTCGCCCACACAAAAATAGTGACACTCGATTGCCTGGTGAATAATGTTGAGCATCACACACACAAAAGGTGTGCGGACACACCTTGATTCATTCAGCAATGACGCGCTCGACTCAAATCAACCACGAGGCCATTTACTTATTTTTTTTTAAACCGGAAAAATAGATGTACAAGCTCACAAGGAGTCGCATCGCGCCCCCCTGTGAGCTTGTAGATCTGCCATTTTCGAGACACTCGTACGACGGCGACAGACACTCGTATGACGGAGGCTGTATTCCAGCATAAGACATTAAATCTGTATTGGGAGTCGGAAGATGTTTCTCCCCCCCCCCAGTTGTCGCATCAAGGAATGCTGTCACCACTAACAATTCTACAAGAAGCGACACTGATCATCAGCTGTCGTCTCATCAAACGTGTGCGAAGCGCCGCCAAATCGCCAATACAAATATAGATCACCCAATATGTGACCGTTGTGTGATCAAATCATCATAACATGAATACCTTTCCCAAAAGCTTTCCTTTGCTGTATGATCGCCCCGTCTTGGCGTCGGTCACCACCTGGGCGACCTCCGGTTTGATTTGCTCGGGTTTGGTACTAGCCCGGCTGGTCTTCACGGCGGCTTGCGGCGCTCCTCCAGCGCCGCCGCCGCCGACACGAGCCTCCGAACAGGGCTTGAATAAATCCGCATTCATCGTGTGGCAGGACAGACGCTGGGCCGCGGTGAAACAACCCCCGGTATCCATTTGAGCGACAAAAACGGCCGGTTAATTCACAGTTTATAAGACGATGGGTCCTCCTCCTCTTCCTCGGCGGTCGCCCCGGTGCAGTGGGTGATAATAAAGTCCACGCACGGCACCCAGATTGCTTTCGTGTAGCGACTAGCGAGAATCGGGAAGGAGCGCTGCTCCCACAGCTATATACACTCGCGTCACGGACGGGGGCGGGACCGCGGGTGGGTGGGCTGCTGGGGGGGAGAAACTCCACATGATCTGCCCAGGCATGTTCTCAATCATAGATCGGTGTTTATTATGGCTGCTGCCTTGCTTTGAGTGAAAATATGAATGAGACGGCTTTATGAAAAGCAAACACGTTGATAATTGTTAATTTCGTCATGCTTTAATAGGGGGGGGGGGGGGGGAAGCCGGGTGACACATCATCATGCATGCACAACAAGTCTAATCAATATTTCCATGCATCAATTTAAACGGGGAAGGGGAATGGTTTCCATTTGTATGGATTTAACACTCAATTTGTAAACCGCGGGCATACATTTTTATTCATTTCATTGCATAATAAATTGGTTGTCACGACTGTAGTAATTTATTCTGCCACTGCAGGGCTGCAGGGTTTGCTGCAGATAAAAACAGGAGTCACTGTGGCCTAAAGTAGCCTAGTAGGCCTATTAACCTATAGGACTTGGTTTTGAGGCCAGATTTTCTATTTCCATCACCAAGCCAAACATTTGAAGCCTCAAAAAATGAACGTAGTGAAATCTTTCACAGACTTTCCTACTAGGCTGAGGAATATGTCCCACCCTTTTCACATTGGCCTGATATAGCGCCACCAACAGGTGGATTGGCACATTTTTGGAACAAAATGCCAGAACGGAGACAACGGAGCATGCAATTTACGTGAAATCTTTCACTGACTTTCCTGACCTGCCCTGGTGGAGAGTGGAGACCTGTGCCCCGAGGGGCACTTTCTTTACTTAGTCGTGTCTCATAGGAGGGCTGTGGGCAGTTCAGAAACTCGTCCCATCAATGATGTCACTGGTGGTGGTGGATGGGTTTCTGAACTGCCCACAAAAACCTACACTATGAGTAGGTTTTTGTAACATTAGTGAGGATCAATTATATGAAGATAGGTTGAAAAGTGGTGAAGTGGTCCTTTAAAAGCGTCAGCTTCCTCCTGATTAGGCTAGGCTAAGTATGACCCCCATTAATACAGCATTCCAAGTTTCCAACTCGGCAGGATCAAATACCATTTTCTTACATATCTGTGGGTGATGACTGATGAGGACATGGGCAGAATAAATAGATTCTGAGTTTGAAATGGAGCAATAAAGAGAATAGCCTGTTAGAATATAAATTGGACCTATTAGTATTTTTCTGAGCCTAGTTTAGGACTCACTATAGGCTATTATTAATTTATTATGGTAATAGGCCTATATAGGTATTGTTCATGTTTTGCATAGTATTACCTATTTGTCTATCATTAATTATTTCGATTAATTGAGTACCAAAGGACCCCAACGGAAATAACATATACACCATAGGCTTTCTTGGGATTAAATAATTTTAGCATTGTTTGTATTGTATTTTACTGTGACTTTTTCTGCATACTGCTAATAAAGTATTCAATAATGGGAAGGGGGAAAAAAGTTGTCTAAATACAAAACAAGGTTGCCACCTGGTGGAGAAAATAAGACTCGTCATGACAGACTTCATGCACTTTCATCTTTTTGTATGTTGTGGTAGTGATTTAAAAGCACACAATTGATTGCAGTTGACTTTACATCACCCATACAACCACAACCACAACCTTAACCGTCGTTAAGACTAACAATATCAACAGTTCAACACCAGGCTGCGGCATCAGAGCCTATGGGCCCTCTGGAAACGACTCAAACGAGGGCCTTCGGAGGTTACCGCCACATCAAGATTTTGTTGGATTAAGTGGGTTCATATACTAATACTAATTAAGACAATTATATTAATACAATAATTTGTGTTACACACACACACACACACACACACACACACACACACACACACACACACACACACACACACACACACACACACACCAATATTTTGGCTATTGCATATCCACAGCTTCCCAAGCCGTGCATGCCCAGTTTTCAAATCAGCCTCATGGTGGCGCTACAACAGGCCAAGTTGCGTCTCACACACACACTGTACACACACACACACACACACACACACACACACACACACACACACACACACACACACACACACACACACACACACACACACACACACACACACACACACACACACACACACACACACACAGCAATATTTTGGCTATGAAGAGAAAACACTTTTTGTCCATGTCTGATTTCCCATGTTACTTTACTTTATGCATGTGGGGTGTGGGGTCTCCATGTCATCTGTGACCACAGACAAACACACTTATTATTCTTGTCAACAGGTGTGATATTCAGAGCTGCAACATCCATGTAGGCCTGCCCTACTGCATGAATGTTGTATTAGTAGAGTAGTGATGCAAGAAATTATCTTTTCTGTGTTCCGTTATGTTATAGTGGAAAATGTCTCGGCCAATACTTCTGCAGGGAGTTAGAGGGCTCTGATAATAGAAACACCTTGAAGACCTTAACAGGAGCCCTTGTACAAGGTTTCTTCGACTATGCATGCACCTCTTGGTACCACAGCACCGTAGGCCCTTAAAACAAGGCTCCAGACTGTCATATATGTTAGTTTGAACCCAGGTACAGACAAGGAGACAGACAGAGTTGCAGTTTTAGAACCCACCTCACCCCTGCCCACTTTGACAGTCTGGAATGGCTTAGGGCTGACGACAGAGTACAGCATCTTGCACTGGGTCTGGTCCACAAGATTCGATACACCACCAAGATACCCATGCATGTACCCGTCTAAAATACTTCCTTAACTACTTTAACCCTACTCACATCATCTATTTGAAAATAACCGATCAACAAGTTCACAGGATGGATAAAATGCAGAGGACAAATTTCACAAATGTTTAGCATATATATAAATGGTGCATTTATATAGCGCCTATATCTTTATCCAAGGCGCTTTACATAGATTGTGCATTATTCACCCATTCATACACCGATGGCAGAGGAAAGCATGCACCAACCTGTTAATCGGGAGCAATTAGGGGTTCAGAGTCTTGCTCAAGGACACTTCGACACTAACTCTGGGGGATCGAACTGGGAACCTTCTGGTTCCCAACTCGCAACTCTTGTACCCCTGAGCCACTGCCGCCCCTGTACAGTATATACAGTCACACACACATACACATACACACACTTCCCTGTTGTGTATTTTCTGATGGCTTGTTGTTGACTTCATCCTACCTGAAACCTACCAGTATACAGTACAGGTATAGCTGAATTGACAACATAAAATGAGAAGTTGATTGTGTTCATAATTAGGTTAGATCTGCCATTTCTGAGAAATGGTATGAAATTATTAAAAGCATGACACGTTCTGGCCCGCTTTGATTATTATGGGTACCATTTCTTTGTATGTTGAAGTTATGGGTCTTATCTGCCCTGTGCAATGTTTGTTTACAAAGCTTAAAAGGCAAACTTTGTATGTGTTCCAATGTCAAAAACACTTTTATTTGCATGAAAATGTATCAAGTAAAAGGCCATGACAGCCATAGCATCAGTGCCTGAACATCCTGACTGGGATGGACAATAGGGGAGACACCAAAATGAGACCAGAGGCAAATACAAGAGAGACATGTATTATTACCATGGCAAATGCAAGCTTGTGAGTGGTGGGCGAACGGTAACATAAATACCACCCCAATTATACAACTTCTACATCATTGGAAGGAAAACACATTTGAGAAGAGCTTGACTAAAATAAATAACAAAAAAAAGAAGTGCAACTTGCGTAAATAATATATATATATATATATATAACAAATGCAACAATTATGACAGATTTGGAACATTTCAGACAATTATTTCAGATAATTATGGAATGATAATTAAGGCAGCGAGCAAAAAAACAACTTTGAGACAAAAAAAAGACCAAAAGTTAGAATATGGAGATAGAAAGTTTCAGCCCGACAACAGTGATATATTAAAACATTGTAACATATTGGGATAACAGTGTATATTCAGCCTCTGGACAGCATTGGTAAACACTATTGCACTTTACATCAGACAGGTGGAGAGCGTATGAGCTCCAAATGTCACAGCAATAAAGGTGCAATAAAAAGGTTTTTGCATTAGGTGTCCAATAGTGTGTGAGTGTTTATTTTGTTTTATGTTTAGCCTATTGACCACTACTCCTGGAGTCCTGGTATACCTTTACTGCTGACCATTTTCAAAATCATACTGTCGTTTGTTTGATATTTGAAGAAGCCTTTGGATGCCAATCAGATAAGTACAGCATGGAAATCACGAATGCCATATCCACAGGTTTATGTGCCGTTTACTGTAGGGTTTCAAATTCAGTTATACCATGGTTAACATTACATCTCCACTATGTAACTATTTTAGTGAGAAAAATATTAATTTAAGTTACCAATCTGTATGGTAAATGTTATACAATATACAGTAACTAATGCAACTGTGGTGGAGGTATTCGATCTCCCTGCTCTTCTATTGAATTGATTGTGGTAGGTTATATCTGGTTGAAAAGCAATGCTGCCTGTAGGTTAAAATTAAATTTCTCTCCAAGTAAGTAGGTGTGCTTTATTAGCTCATTGGTAATGAATCATTTCAACACACGGGAACATAGGTTCAAATCTCAGGTAGGACGATTGGAAGTTACAGATTGTAGCTGTAATGTTTCATTTTGACTCTACTGTACATTAGATGATTGTGTCCAACATGAACCCAATCCCAATCAAACATCTAATAATTATATTGGTACAGATATGATTTGGTCCGATAAGGTCTGTCTTTTGGTCCACATTACAGATTAAACATTCTTTCCATTTAACCTTTTCCCCTGAATACACATTTAATTAATGCAAACTACTACTGTATGATTAGTTTGATGAAGTCAGAAACCCAAAGTACATGCGGACTCAAGATGTCTGGCTGGACAAGACAATATTTTACTGTCAAGAGTATGAATATTACAATTTTGCACCTTTCTACAAAGGTGTAATTTCGGTTAGCATTGCTTCATTGATATTGCTCGATATAGGAAGAAAGATATTTGCCATGGACTCGAAAAGAAGCTTAATTGATTTACGTTAATGCACTGTAACCTCATGTCTCACTGGCTGCCTTAGCATTTTGATTGTTGCTGTAGTTTGACTAATTAGTAAACTGCCACTGTTCATGTAACTAGTACCAACACATTATTAGTCTGTTTTACACAACAGGGCCAAAGGGGCTAACCAGGGCTTACACTTGTAATCAATTCCCTCAATACAGCATATCTGTGACTTACTCCACATCATTGACATCACGATTAAACCTTGTATTTTTTGTTGTTTGTTCTTTTGGGTAAATTAATGGCCTTCTTTTCCATAAGAGTTGCGCAAAAATAGGGATCTACAAGCTCAGCATGCTTTGCAAATATAGCAACAGCTGGTAGATCGGATATTCTAGCTAAATTGGAAAAGAAGTGACAGTCTAAGTGGTTAAGTCTCTCTGTGGGTTTTATAAATATTTAATCAATGGAAGGCATTATCAAGCTTGGGACTAAATCATAACTACATTGGATCGATTGGAACACAGGTTCTTTTTTCCATTTCCTGAAAATGTGTAAGGTCAGGTTATACAAGGTCTCCACCAAACATCTTTCTACCAACAAACTTCACTCAGTTGGAACTTTGGCCATAGGGAAACAAAAAGAAGAAATCTAAAAAACAACAGAGCTCTCAATATTGTGTCTTATAGTCGTTTCAAATGTAGAACTGGGGGGGTCCCCTTTAACCCTGCTGTTGCAACCTATTGCCATTGTCAAACATTTCTCTACTCTGTCATCATTTGACTTCACTTGCGTTTAGAAGGGATAGATGGAATTGTGCAGTTCAGAAATCCATCATTCCATCCTCTCCTCCTTTAAGTTTCTTTTCCTGGGACTCTGACCAGGCCTTGTTAATGGTCCTCTTCATCTCGTCATCACCCTCTGAGTAAATCTTCTTCAACATAGTCATGAGGCCCTCGCTCGGGTCTGCAGCAGCATCATCCACAGCAGGTTTACTGATGGAGGGGAAAAGAGAGAGGTTAGGGTTGTCTTTGTGCAGGACTACAGGTTTGCATGCATCGAATGCATTAGTCATTAGTGGATCATTTCAGTCCATTATCTACCACTCAGTCCCCCTAACATACAGCAGTGGTACATCTCAATGTAACCAAGGTGAAATCACTGTCAGAATGTCTGCGCATGTTGACAAATTCATATCTATGAAACTTACTCTTTCTCTTTAGACTGCTTCTCCACCTGTGTTAGACAGTCCCACTTCCTGACCGTCTGCTTCTTGCACATAACCAAGACCATGTCGGTCTTTATCTAATAGGGTAAGAGAATGAAGATTACATGATACAAATAAAATAAATAAATAAAATAAAATAAGCCTCTACCCACAGGCTGTCAGGCTGCTAAATGAACAACCTGCTATATGTTATATATATATATATTTTTTTTTTAAACATATGTTTATTCATGTTCTTTACAGTACAAAAAAGTATTTTCAAAACAATTTACATATATCTTTTCCCCCCACATCCCCATGGCAGCACAAATACAAACAAAATCTTATCACGAAATGTTTTGACAATAATAAATACAGAACAAAAATAAATAAATAACAAAACGAAAAATAAAACGAAAATAAAACACATTACATACAGTTAAACAAACAAATGCCCAATGTCCGTCACAGTTCCCTACCCCCACCCCACAGCTGACTACTCAGTTAACCACTATACATCCAAAGCCTCTTCAATATCACCTCGCTTAATGAAGTCCAAGAACTTCTCCCATATCTTATAGAATACCGCAGGTTTCTTCCTAATTACATATCGTTAGCCTCATAGGATAAATGCCTAAGTCATTTTTTATGATTTTCGGATAATAAGAAAAAACACATTTTCTCGCAAGTATGTAAGAGTTTTTAATGCAGATTTTTACAATGGCTTCCTGAGGGGTTAACAAAATGTTTTTTACAAAAAGATAAACATGAGAGTCATTCCATAACAAAAAAAAGTGACTTAGGCCATTTTCAAGAAAATAATCTGTGACTTAGGCATTTTTTAATACATGTCTACTAAACACCTGGGGGTCTATTAGAGTGATGTTAACTCCATACTAAACACCTGGGGGTCTATTAGAGTAATGTTAACTCCATACTAAACACCTGGGGGTCTATTAGAGTGATGTTAACTCCATACTAAACACCTGGGGGTCTATTAGAGTGATGTTAACTCCATACTAAACACCTGGGGGTCTATTAGAGTAATGTTAACTCCATACTAAACACCTGGGGGTCTATTAGAGTGATGTTAACTCCATACTAAACACCTGGGGGTCTATTAGAGTAATGTTAACTCCATACTAAACACCTGGGGGTCTATTAGAGTAATGTTAACTCCATACTAAACACCTGGGGGTCTATTAGAGTAATGTTAACTCCATACTAAACACCTGGGGGTCTATTAGAGTGATGTTAACTCCATACTAAACACCTGGGGGTCTATTAGAGTGATGTTAACTCCATACTAAACACCTGGGGGTCTATTAGAGTAATGTTAACTCCATACTAAACACCTGGGGGTCTATTAGAGTAATGTTAACTCCATACTAAACACCTGGGGGTCTATTAGAGTAATGTTAACTCCATACTAAACACCTGGGGGTCTATTAGAGTAATGTTAACTCCATACTAAACACCTGGGGGTCTATTAGAGTAATGTTAACTCCATACTAAACACCTGGGGGTCTATTAGAGTGATGTTAACTCCATACTAAACACCTGGGGGTCTATTAGAGTGATGTTAACTCCATACTAAACACCTGGGGGTCTATTAGAGTAATGTTAACTCCATACTAAACACCTGGGGGTCTATTAGAGTAATGTTAACTCCATACTAAACACCTGGGGGTCTATTAGAGTGATGTTAACTCCATACTAAACACCTGGGGGTCTATTAGAGTAATGTTAACTCCATACTAAACACCTGGGGGTCTATTAGAGTAATGTTAACTCCATACTAAACACCTGGGGGTCTATTAGAGTGATGTTAACTCCATACTAAACACCTGGGGGTCTATTAGAGTAATGTTAACTCCATACTAAACACCTGGGGGTCTATTAGAGTAATGTTAACTCCATATTAAACACCTGGGGGTCTATTAGAGTAATGTTAACTCCATACTAAACACCTGGGGGTCTATTAGAGTGATGTTAACTCCATACAGAACACCTGGGGGTCTATTAGAGTAATGTTAACTCCATACTAAACACCTGGGGGTCTATTAGAGTAATGTTAACTCCATACTAAACACCTGGGGGTCTATTAGAGTGATGTTAACTCCATACTAAACACCTGGGGGTCTATTAGAGTGATGTTAACTCCATACTAAACACCTGGGGGTCTATTAGAGTAATGTTAACTCCATACTAAACACCTGGGGGTCTATTAGAGTGATGTTAACTCCATACTAAACTCCTGGGGGTCTATTAGAGCGATGTTAACTCCATACTAAACACCTGGGGGTCTATTAGAGTGATGTTAACTCCATACTAAACACCTGGGGGTCTATTAGAGTAATGTTAACTCCATACTAAACACCTGGGGATCTATTAGAGTAATGTTAACTCCATACTAAACACCTGGGGGTCTATTAGAGTGATGTTAACTCCATACTAAACACCTGGGGGTCTATTAGAGTAATGTTAACTCCATACTAAACACCTGGGGGTCTATTAGAGTAATGTTAACTCCATACTAAACACCTGGGGGTCTATTAGAGTGATGTTAACTCCATACTAAACACCTGGGGGTCTATTAGAGCGATGTTAACTCCATACTAAACACCTGGGGGTCTATTAGAGTAATGTTAACTCCATACTAAACACCTGGGGGTCTATTAGAGTGATGTTAACTCCATACTAAACACCTGGGGGTCTATTAGAGTGATGTTAACTCCATACTAAACACCTGGGGGTCTATTAGAGTGATGTTAACTCCATACTAAACACCTGGGGGTCTATTAGAGTAATGTTAACTCCATACTAAACACCTGGGGGTCTATTAGAGTAATGTTAACTCCATACTAAACACCTGGGGGTCTATTAGAGTAATGTTAACTCCATACTAAACACCTGGGGGTCTAGTAGAGTAATGTTAACTCCATACTAAACACCTGGGGGTCTATTAGAGTAATGTTAACTCCATACTAAACACCTGGGGGTCTATTAGAGTAATGTTAACTCCATACTAAACACCTGGGGGTCTATTAGAGTGATGTTAACTCCATACTAAACACCTGGGGGTCTATTAGAGTGATGTTAACTCCATACTAAACACCTGGGGGTCTATTAGAGTGATGTTAACTCCATACTAAACACCTGGGGGTCTATTAGAGTAATGTTAACTCCATACTAAACACCTGGGGGTCTATTAGAGTAATGTTAACTCCATACTAAACACCTGGGGGTCTATTAGAGTAATGTTAACTCCATACTAAACACCTGGGGGTCTAGTAGAGTAATGTTAACTCCATACTAAACACCTGGGGGTCTATTAGAGTAATGTTAACTCCATACTAAACACCTGGGGGTCTATTAGAGTAATGTTAACTCCATACTAAACACCTGGGGGTCTATTAGAGTGATGTTAACTCCATACTAAACACCTGGGGGTCTATTAGAGTAACTGTTGTTTGCTGTGTATGCAATGTAAAAATGCCCAAGTCACACAAAGTGAGTTAGGCGGCAACGTAAAAATGCTCAAATCACACAAGTGACTTAGGCAGATCATCATTTTTGAAGATAGTGAGCTTTGTGATTGGCCGAGGACATAGGCGCTAATCCAGGACGATGCAGCAGCCCCAGGAGAGCACCTGTAGGCAGAAATCTCAATTTCGCCAAAAAATGACTTAGGCATTTATCCTATGAGGCTAACGATATGTTAGTTTCTCATGTGCCAAACTTGTTGTTAAGTTCCTCAGCCAAAAGCCGATCGTAGGGGCATTGACATTCTTCCGATATAGCACAATTGAGCGTCTGGCCTGTAACAGGCAAAGGTCGGTCATTCTTTTTTCATTACTATTTAGTGTACAATTGAATGGATAAATACTGAGTATACATAATTTAGGACAAAGAGGAACTGGACCTGACGAAATCTGAGAGACATAATGGACCACAGACCTCCAGAATGTTTTAATCTCCTCACATTCCCATAAGCAGTGGAACAGTGTACCTTTATGTTCCCCACATTTATAACATAAATCAGGAATGTTTGGATCAAATTTATTCACTTTCTCCGGGGTTATGTAAGTTCTCATTATCCAATTATACTGAATTAGTCTTAATCTAGTATTGATAGTATTGATAGTTTGTGTTTGTGTTTGTGTTTGGAACATATTAAACCCCAATCAATTTCAGAGATTTCCTATATGTTATATTAGAGTTATTTATCATATCCGACCTGTGGGAAGAGAAATGCATTTTTTTTATCTACGCATGTTCCAATGTTCAATGCCCAAAACTCAATTAAACAATTAAACGCAATTATTTGTATGACAATTTATTCGTCAAGTGTAAAATGTCATGATCATGACACCCCTAAATTTGAATGTAGAATTTTGTAGTACTGCAACTATGATGTAACAGAAGGCTGTAGAACGTTTAAATTTGGCATGTCTGAGGTTATGGGTGAAAACCACAGATGTTTTTTGTTGGGGATCGGGGGTCCAGTCACCTTTTTGGAGCTGTCCTTTGGATCGATGGGGCCCAGCAGATTGCTCATCGTCATCTGGTGGTTCTTCCCCTCTAGATCCTTCACCAGCAGAGAAAAGGACCTGGTGAGAAGAGTAAGAACAGATAACAACTGCCCTTTCAGACACAATGCAGGAAACCGACGACAGAAATATCAATTGTAATACCCTATGATGTTGATGTCTAAGACGGCTATAACAATTCTACAGAGGAATACAACGTTGCTAAATTTGAAAGATAACCTATATTTTACTTTCCATTCTGATTCTGGCAATAAACTAAATGAAACAGCAAGAGGACTGTGGCTGACATTTGTCAATGTGGCATAATTGTGAACAAAGTAAGGTTAAATCTAAATACATTATAAATACATTATGGTAAATGTCAAAATATGTAGTTTGCAGATTTCTTTTTCAGATTCCATGAAACTTGGTGGGAAATGGGAATGATCAATAGGTTGACCGTAAGAAAAGGGGATCAAAGGGTGAAAGGTGTTAGAAATTGACATACTGTATTAGCACACCACCTTACCTCTCTGTAAAGGTAACGTCCACATTTTCTGAGGGAATATTGTGCACGCCCTTCAACGTAATGTAAACTTTTACATATTTGTCTGACTGGTCCCAGCCTGTAAATGAAAATGCACATGTGTAAAGGATGGAATTTGAAATCTCTCTCATGCGTGGACTTAGTTTAGTCATGCACGAGGCTAAAGTACAGCTACACCTCAACTAACTAGCCAGTGCCCAACCAGGAAATAGATCAATACCATAGTTGGTGATCTTGACTGTGTATGCTGCTTTTGTAGTCGGGTCGGCCTCTCTTCTGGCCTGTTGCTCCTTCTGTTGCCGTTTGGCTGCGATCTCCTTCTCGAGCTTCTTCTGCTCCTGTTTCAGCAGCTCCTGCACTCTGGTCCTCTCTGCCTTCTCTAGGAGGGTCCCCAGCTCCTGCAGATCTGCTTCCAGCTGGTTGATCTATGAGACCAGGTGTGTGGTGGGGATAAAAAAGATTAATAGTCCAGCAACAAACCATTTTCAGAGAGAGCAAGAGTACAAGTGATAGGATTAAGAAAAAATAGCAACATTAGTCCCCTTTTTCTAACTGTGGATTTGCTGTTTTTTTTTTGCATAGATGTGTGTATTTGGACGTCTTTAAATGTTTTGATGAATTGAAAATGGAAGACCCTGATGTAAACTTCTTTCTGGTTTCATCCTCGTGGCAGTTTTTGTATTGACCTGTACCTTCCTTGGACTGTACCCATTCTACATCTATCTGTTAATGTTTTCAAGGTGCTGTTGTTACTGTACACAGGCTCTGAAGCAAAAGGGCTCCGATATAACCTTAGCTAGTAGTATGGCTAATTTATTAATTGAAAATGTATTGCAGAATTGGTACAGTTCAAGTTAAGTACAGGTCAATACAAATTCTGCTAAAACCAGAAAAAGCAGACTTGTTTACATGGTTTCTCTATTTTCAATTTATCAGGACATTTAAAGACATACAAATATACAGTAGCCTACTATAAAACAAGAATAAAAAATAAATCATATACACGGTTAGAAATCAAGGGAAAACCTAAGGCTATGGACCAGAGCTAGGCCAGGGAAAACCTAGCCCTCCAAGCAGAACCCAATGGTACTGAAGTTTCTGACATTTTTGACGACACAGACCATGGGGTGCTGTTGCAGCAGTATCCTGCCACCTGGTACGCGGCCATAATAAAACATAAACACCGTGTTTACGGCCTGTCTGCGCTCTTTGACGACTTTTTTTCGTGTGAGGGCTTCTGAATCTGTGAACTATAAGTACCTATACATGCCGCTGCGAATATCTCCTGTGGCGCGGAAGCCGTTTTGTTTGACCGATTTGGTCGCTTTGATTCTTCTCTTCCTTCCTTGTTTATTGACACCTCATTGTACCGCCTATCTGGCTAGCTAGTGGCGCTATAGCTATGACAGAGCAGATCAGAGGCAGGGACGTAGCCGCACAAGCCAACCGCACACCGGGAGGCGGTACAATAAACGATAAACAAACAATAATAATAATAATAATAAAACTTTATTTGTATAGCACCTTTCATGACATCAAATGCAGCTCAAAGTGCTTTACAGAACAATGGAGAATAAAATAAAAGCAAAGCATAAAAGAAAAGCAAGGCAACGACATTAAAAAACAAGCAGTAATGCAATACAGTGAGGACATGAATAACAAAAAATATAAGATCACTTAAAGGCAATGTTGTAGAAGTGGGTCTTGAGCTGAGCTTTAAAAATGTCTACAGAGGCTGCCTGACGAAGGTACAGAGGGAGCTTGTTCCATGCCGATGGCCCGTAGAAGCAAAAAGCTGCTTCCCCGTATTTTTTAGTTGCCATTTTTTTAGGCAAAGCGAGCAGGCCAGCAGTGGAAGACCTTAGCGGGCGGTTTGGGACATATTTAGGCAAGCAGTCATGTAGGTAGGAAGGTGCGAGACCATTGAGGGCTTTATAGACAAGTAAGAGAATTTTAAAATCAATCCTAAAAACAACCGGAAGCCAGTGCAGTGATGCCAAAACTGGAGTAATATGTTCTCTCATCTTAGTTCTAGTTAAAACTCTGGCTGCTGCATTTTGGACAAGTTGTAATCTGTCAGTTGTTTTCTTAGGCAGTCCTGAAAAAAGTGCATTGCAGTAATCAAGCCGAGAGAAAACAAAGGCATGGATTAGCGTTTTTGCATCGTCCAAGGACACATAGGCTCTGATTCGTGCAATATTTCTAAGGTGAAAAAAGGCAATCTTGGTAACATGATTAATGTGTGAATTAAAATTCAATTCGGAATCAATAATAACCCCCAGGTTCTTTACTGTACTGTTACTGTCTACAGTCAGGTTGCCAAGTCTGCTTAATATTGATTATTTCTGCTCACTAGAGCCGATTATGAGAACTTCTGTCTTGTCCTCATTTAGCTTGAGAAAGTTCTCACTCATCCAACATTTGATGCTAGACAGACAGGTAAGCAGCGGGTCTAAAGCACAGGGATCATCTGGAGCCACAGATAGATATAATTGGGTATCATCAGCATAGAAATGAAAATTGACTCCGTGATTGGCAATGAGTTCGCCCAGTGGCAGTATGTACAAGGAGAAAAGCAGAGGAACAAGAAGAAATAAAGCGACCAAATCGGTCAAACAAAGATTAAAAATACTTAACGGCTTCCGCGCCACAGGAGATATTCGCAGCGGTTTGTATAGATACTTATAGTTCACGATTTCAGAAGCCCTCAAAGGAAAACAGGCCGTCAAACGGCGCAGATACGATGTTAGTGAGCATATTTATGTCCGCGTTCCAAAATTCCCATACGAAAATATAGTTATGAACAGGGACCCTACAATAAAGTGACATCAAAATTTCAGAAAAGCTTTATGGAGGGTTCCGAGAGGGGCTAGGGAAAACCTAGAGAGAGAGAGTGAGTGAGTGAGAGTGCTAGCTTCTTAATCTTTACCATCAGTCACATTACAGAGCACATTTTAGCCCATTTCAGATTCTGCAGGATTAATAGCCTTGAAACACTGACTGTCATTAAGTACGAGCGTCATGTGAACCATGGCTACAGTATTAACTACACTCGTGGTTTACAGTGTGTCATTAATAGAACAATGGTTAGGGTATATACTATATACCTACTACGCTAACCTTGCTAACGGACATTAGCTTCAGTTCATTGCCATAAATGAAGTTTCCATGTGAATGCAGCAGCCACGACAGCTAACAAGCAAGCTAACGTCATTTCTGCCTTTCACAGGCTCGTAAAATGAACAACAAATGTGTATTTACTATTTACCTGTTCGGTTAGGTCCATTATGTAATATATGATTCGGGTTTTTGCTTGATAAATTACTGAAATGCGAACGTTGTTTAGTTTAACTCATAGGTAGGTTTATCTGCACTGCAGTGTGTCGGTCGGGTCGAGCACAGCACGAGCAGTTCTCGAGGTTGTACCGGCGTTGTTACATCGATAATGTTCCCAACCCTGCTGGTCGTTACTCTTTGGTTCTGCGCAACTTGCGTCACCCAGCCGCAGTACTAGTAGTACTTGTGGAAAGCCTCCTGTTTCTTATTCACCATAAATTATCCAAATCCAAAACTTTTCCCATTTTATGCTCCTCAGATCCTAGAACTAAGAAAAATGAAAAACTGTTGAAATTGTAACTATATCCTAAGATTTAGAGTACTAAAGTCTAAATTTAAAAATGTCTTAGGCTAGTAATATGTAGGTGGCATATTTCCCCCAGAAACCTCAATCGAATATTTTTCTCGCCATGTAATTTTGTCTTCTTTACATAATGCATGCCCATTGCCTTTCCCTGGTGTTTGTCAGTTATGGGATGCCATTGTACACCTCTCAAATCTACAGGCCAAATTAAACAGGTGCCATCTACCTACAACAAAACCGTATCCATAATATAGTACACACGATTCAGCTGGTTCTAGTATGGAGTCTGTGCCATGACAGACACAGCCAAGTTGCAGATCACTAGTATCTCATGCAAGTAAGCCTTGGCGAGCCATGAGGCCCATAGGGCAGGAGCCCATCTCCTGTTTCTGTAGCCATGAGGCCCATAGGGCAGGAGCCCATCTCCTGTTTCTGTAGCCATGAGGCCCATAGGGCAGGAGCCCATCTCCTGTTTCTGTAGCATGAGGCCCATTGGGCAGGAGCCCATCTCCTGTTTCTGTAGCATGAGGCAGCTTAATAAACAGAATTACAGTTTGGTGTGACCATACCCTACTAAGTTCACCATCAAATCGGCAGTGAGGGACAAAGTACTCAACCCCAGTCCAATATTTACACAAGTACACTTTTCCTACACATCAGTTGCAATGTTAAGTGGTCAAATGTGTGCAGTTTCATAGCATATCAAGCAAGACTCATTAGAATGAATACAACACTAACTAATCTGTAAAATTACAGCCTCATCCTTAGATTAGGGGAAATGAGCCCATAGGCAACTAGGAGCTACTGTACCAGCACTTGGCAAAATATCTTTAGGAATCATTTCACAGACATGGGACCACTCCAAAGTTAGACAAAATTACCCAAGTAGTATGACAAATTACTTTATTAGAAAACACATTTAAGAACAACTTCAAACGGACCAAACATTTAAAACAGTAACAGTACAGGCGTTCTCCAGGGCTGCTCAGTGGCGGCGGGAGCCTGATGCTTTAGGCAGACGTGACACTCGCTCCTCCTCCACAGCAGCCTGCAGAGCCTCCACAGCAGCTACATGGTGACAGGAAAACAATGATGAAATAATCATACCTTGCTAAACTACAGCATCAAAAGTAGCAGATCTGCAAGCTCGAAACGCAGCACAGACGTGTTGCATGCCGATCTACTACTTTGCCATCTTTTTTACATTTGAATCCTGTTTGACACATTTCTAGGGGTGCGTTCGGAAATAATGCACCGGAGCGCACTTGCCTATTAGTTTGCATTGCACAGTGCGCCATTTCCAAATGTGCCCTAGGTTCCCACCGGACAGAGACATGTCAGTGACACTGCAGGGTTCCCTTCTGATTTTGGTGAACGCCCAGTCCTACCATATACTTCCTACCATATACTTCCTACTTCAGCAAACAATCACTGCTGTCAAGATAGAAACCTAAATGGCCAAAATTGTTACCTTCAGGACAAGGTATAACATTAAAAAATAAACTGTTCCAAGGAGTCAATATAGGTCACAAGCTCTACTTTTTATAAGACCAACTGACAAAAACAAGAGTATTTAAATGACATGATCACAATGCTATACATACTTTGCTACTTTTGCATGTTCTATGACCAGGCATTAATTCCCCCATAAAACAGAAGTTGAAATATGGATTCTGATCCTGGATATGATTATGCCCTCACTAGCCTATTCATGAGAAAACATATTGGCAATTTGGCCGTCACCATGGCTTGTATATGCAATGCTTTTGGTCACAAGAAGTATCATGACACTCAATCTAAAGAGTGTAATAAATAACTCCAACCTTGCAGACTGCTGGAATATTCCTGCACACGTCGCGAGTAGTCCAGCAGATCAGGGAGGGCAACCGCCACGTCATATGAGATGTGCTTCATTGGTTCAAGAACCTCACTGGCTCTCTGAGACACTTCACTAACTCTCTGGAAAACAATCAAATCAAGATGTAATTTTAGGAACCATATGCATCCCTCTCCTGGACATATAACGATTGATAACATTGGCAAAAATTGCGTTATGAGCTTAGCTATTTTGGGAGAGAATTGGTAATGGAAAAGAGGGGGCAAAGTATACCCAGGTCACCCAACACATGTATATAGAATTTAAGTGGCCAAATTCCAATAACGCAGCTATGACTTGAAGGCTGAAGCGTCAAACACCAAGCCAGAAACTGTCTCAAAAAGTAACAAGGACATGTTATTAGTCAAGTGAAATTCTACCTGTATCTCGCCCTGGACCTTGTCCTCTAGCTCAGTCACCAGGGCGTAGGGGTCAGACTGGATCGAGTCCTGCAGAGGAAAACAATCAATGAAATGCCAGAGACTAGTATGACTTATTATTTCAGTCAGGATATTTGGGAGCCGTGTCCAATCTGACCTCCTCCTCCCCTTCCTCCTCCTCCTCCTCTTCCTCCTCCGATGAGCTGCTGTCTATGGGTTTTGCTGCCTTGGCAGGACGCGGGGCCTTGGGACCGTTCAACTCCTTCACCCTAATAGAAATGACAAGAAAACCCAATCAAGGTGACTTGTATCTGTATGCATGGCCATTCTGTGTATATGCATGGTAAGGGTCAGGTGTAACGACACGCATTACAATACATGGTTGATGACAATGATTTTAAAATCCACAGTAACAAAGAAATTAAATCCGTGTGGATAGTGCAGTTCTCTTTTAACCCATTTAGCTCGCGGATTCAAAGATATAGGCTGCACCAGGTCTAAATGGGTTAAGGGAAACATTATGGATATACATAAGTAAACAGTGGTTCTCTTGCATACATGGACATTGTATTTGAAGTAACACATATGGACAAACCCACACCGTGACATGAACAAATACACATTTATCGATAGACCAAGTGTAGCGATATTGAAAAGTAATTAAACCCCTTTTCTTAAAATTGCTAAATACAATGCACACATTAGTATTGATCAATAATTGATTTATTTGCATTGCAAAATGATTTGATACAAAGTCAAACGATATTTACATAGATTTGTTGATGCAGTACCTAATGTATTTACATTGTGAAGCCGTTTATTCGAGTGACACTCTTGACACCTGTGTGGAATGGAAATTGTCTGAGCGGTTCTCCAAAACCATCTCGTTGGACTGCACTAGTCCAAATAAACTGAAGAGAGAATTCTTCAGTGTAAATACCATTTTCTAATTTTACAGAGTCGATTCTATACACAGTAAATACTAACTAAGTGGAAGAAATGATCTGGAGAATATTTAACATTATTGAGTTTGCGGTGTACCAATTTCCAGTCCCACTCTGAGTGGACAGAGAAACTCAAGGTCCAGGGACCCTCAGGGTTTCTAGAAAGGTTCCAAACAGGTCCAGAACAAACTCTGTTAAGTGTACAAATGGGGACCACAGGTGTAGTTTCATGAAATAAACGTCTACCTGTCCGCATAGCGCAGCGTATTCATGGTGTAGTCACATGAAGCCATGCCTGGAGCGCACAGTGCAATCTGGCGAGAAGGAGGAAAGGTGCAGGTACGTTAATATTCATGGTTAACCAACTGAGCACCAGTCATTTGCATGGTTTTAAAGCATTTTTCATCCGTCAGGTCTTTTTACTCTTCTCCAATCTGTTGGCAGCAAAAAAACTCAAATACCAGTGTATTTGCAATTTTGTAGGTTGTGGGCACTTCCAAGTAGAGAAGTCCTAGGCCAACAGAATTGCTAGCCTATGGTGCTTTATAGAGCCTATACAAAACTTCTAGCCAGGAGACCGGAGTCATTTCTAGCATACATTTTATTGCCGATACTAATCGACAGTCATCATTTGCAAAAACAAAGTGGCACCGATTCCTTTGTCTGCCTATAGTACAAATAAGTCTGTTTATGCAAATATATTTCCATTTTCTATAAATAACAAAGTAGGAACTAACAAAGTGACCTTTTTTTTTTTTTTGTCGAGTAAACTGCAGTAGGAGAAATGGTGCAACTGTCAATCAATGCAAAAGGCAACCTTCAGTCAGTATGACTGACATGCATCTAAATATTTAAAACCCATTGATTTATTCCGAAACACGCTGGAAGCCAGTAGGCATTTTAATGGTTCCATGTTTGTATACATACCATGCAGGTCCTGGACTTCTCACCAATGAAGGAGTCTCTGAGTACCTTCGTCAAGGTGCTCAGTCTGAACGGCACATGGTCCCCGTTCCTCCCCAAGGAGCGAATGCATTCCTGTGGGAGTGAGAGAAACACTATTCATTAAGAGCCCAGAGTACAAATTACAATAAATAAGAGTGCATGTGTAACCAATATATATTGAGCATCAACATTTTGAAGTGCATTTTAGAATTCAGTCCATTTTGCAGCTCATGGATTCGTGTAATATCCGATCACTGCCTCTAGATGTCACTAAAGGACCTCAGAGATATGTCAGCTTTAACTCAGCATCTAAAACCGTAAGGTGGCAAGAAAGAACTTCTGGGAACTCAGATCAGAGCAAGTCATGTCCTGCATTTTATTTTATTTTTTCAAGTGCATTTTTGATGCCATACCTTTGTACCGAAGTAAAATAGCGTTGGCTAGGTATGTTGCATATTTAGATTATTAATCTGCTTTAGTTAACATGAATGTTATTTATAGAGTAGAAGTAAAATATTCATATAATTTCCAAAACTGTCACTTCTCAGTCAGCATTCAAACTCTGTAACAAAGCAGCAGATCTACACACTCACAATGCGGTTTAGATGCTTGTGTGATGAGTTAAAAAAAAAAATAATAATATGGAGATAAGGTTTCTGCCCTTTCCTTCCACCACTGCAACTTCAGAGACAAGTGTGCAGCCATTCTTAATACCATAGACATAAAGGTAGACGCCCTTTCTCAAGAGAGGGCAAAACTTTCCCAAGATTCCTTGCGAAGCACCGTGGAAGCATGAGCGTGCGTCACAGAGCACATGTTCGGGTCTGATAAGGCCCGGAAAATATGTGCTGCGATTGGCCAGTAATCACTCGAGTGGCAGTGTGACGTAACGTGCCTTCCACACTTCTGTGTACTTCCTGCCCCAGGGCAAGGACTGTATAAAGAGGACAGGAAGCGAAGACTGTACGGGTGCCACCATGTTGCTCCATGGAAGGAAAGAAACATGCGCAGTTGAGACCAGGAAGTTGGACATGCATATGGCACAAATGGCCCAGCAGATGGCGTGAGGTGACTAAAGACCTTGCTGAATGTAGGGACGCTTGTATCTCACTCTTCTGCCAGCCTATATGCTGAAGCCAGCTTGGCTCAGTGCTCACCATGAACGGACTGACTGAGACAGCCGTGTCATGATCAGTGCAACTATAATATCTATATAATTTTATGTAATACAGTGGTTTTCAAACCTTTTTGTATCAAGTCCCATTATTTATTGGGCATTTTATCCATATGGACCACCATTTTTTTATGAGATGTAGCCTCTCAGACCCAAAACTTTTTCATTTAATAAGATCTTGACCACAATCTCTCCATGTACGATCATCAATACAGCATGTGTATTGATGATGGTAGCCTACTTAAGGAGAGACAACAGGCAAAAGTTGATCAAAATAACAATTATTCTACATTCTCTTGTGTAGACTTATTATGCAGATCTTAATAATTGAACTCTTGAGAGTTTAAAATGAAACCAAATGGACGGGTTACGCTCTCAAGAGTTAAAGATCTATAAGAGTCCATTTGGTTACCAAGCTGGAGACTACCTAGCTGAAACCCCCTCAAGGGTGCTGGTGGTCCCCAGACCAGGTTGAAAACCACTGTATTACATAAAATTATATAGATATTATAGTTGCACTGATCATGACACGGCTGTCTCAGTCAGTCCGTTCATGGTGAGCACTGAGCCAAGCTGGCTTCAGCATATAGGCTGGCAGAAGAGTGAGATACAAGCGTCCCTACATTCAGCAAGGTCTTTAGTCACCTCACGCCATCTGCTGGGCCATATGCATGTCCAACTTCCTGGTCTCAACTGCGCATGTTTCTTTCCTTCCATGGAGCAACATGGTAGCACCCGTACAGTCTTCGCTTCCTGTCCTCTTTATACAGTCCTTGCCCCAGGGTAAATTATTCTGCCCCTCCTTCAACACACATCGCTCCAACGAACTTCAGCGGCCAATGAGGCATCCATTTTTATATCTATGCTTAACCCATTCTGACCTGAGATCAGATTCATACGAGGTTTCCGCCGGACACACTGGTCTCATGAACCCATTCTGACCCGAGATCAGATTCTAAAAAATGTCAGTCGTTCTTCGATTTAAAAAAAAATAGCAGACCTACAAGCTCGTATCGCGCCACTCGGTGGCGCGATATGAGCTTGTAGATCTGCCATTTTTAACCCATTCTGACCGGGCACCCGTTTTGGTGTCGGCATCATGTTATGCTTTAGCTATTTAAAAATAGCAGATCTACAAGCTCATATCGCGCCACCGAGTGGCGCGATACGAGCTTGTAGGTCTGCTATTTTTTGAAAAATCGAACGACTGACATTTTTAGAATCTGATCTCAGGTCAGAATGGGTTCATCAGACCAGTGTGTGTCCGGCGGAAACCTCGTATGAATCTGATCTCAGGTCAGAATGGGTTAAATAGCTAAAGCATGACATGATGCCGACACCAAAATGGGTGCCCGTTCAGAATGGGCCAATACCTTCAGGGCCAGCAGGCTGCGGTTGATCTCATTGGTTTCCACCATTGTGGCGCGGTCGTTGCTGGTGACGTCCGAGCCCCGCTCGTTCCCAGCCAGGTCGATCAGAGAGAACTTCCCGTGCAAGGTCCGTGCGCGGTTGTTGCATCGCAGGACAATCTGGAGGATGGCGTGGGAGCGGGACGAGTTGGCATTCGCAGAAGTCTGGCCAGACGTCCTATAGGAGTGACAGAAGAGAACAGTTTGTAGGACAGTGTGTCTGTGTCGGCTTAGCTTTTACCCATTATTTTTCTAACTTTAGCTGTTGAAAAATAGCCATTTTTGAGAAAAAAAAAAGAAAGAAATCTGGGGAAATATTTGAAAAATTCTCAGTGAACATTTTTAACTCAAATATTTGCTTCTGGGGTGCCTGGAAAATATATATTTTCAGATGGGGGTCTGCGGCCAAATACAGATAATTCAGTTGGTCCTTGACATGAAAAGGTTTGAGCACCAGTGCACCGATACATTTTCAGAAAACTGTCAGGATTTGGAAGACATTTTGTAGACTATGGTCTCAGGTCTTAATGGGTTAAAAATGTAGATTCGCCATTGTTGAAAACAAAGCCTTCACAAACATGGGTGACATTGTTCAGCATTAATATACTGTAGCCTACCTGCAAGCACTGCCGACTTCTATGATCTTGATGACGTCCTCCGCTGCAGAGACACCCACTTCCTGCAGGCCGACCACCTGCACCTGCTGCCGGTCATCCTCCAGAACACGCAGTTGGGTCTTGTCGTTCAATAAATCATAGACCTGAAATGACAAAACACTTTGTCATGTTGGTTCATTTGGTCCACACACCCCACCAATTAGAATAGATTACATGGCTTTGTTGAATGCTTTATTCTGATTGGCCAATCGGTGAATTCAGCGGTCTGTCATTTCTGATAACGTACTCCAATACAGACCAATGCCTAATCAAACCCTCAGAGCACCAGCTGCGCCCCGCTGATTTACTGCCGTTTCCAACATGACAGCCATGTAAACACAAACACACACAATGTCATTTGCAGCTAAACATTGCTCTCAAAAATGTCTGAAAATATTCAAGCGAGAAATAGACGAAGCAGTACCGAAAATAGATTCCATTTGATCAACTCACTTTCTCGTTTTCCGACTTTGTCGTTTTGCTCCAGCCCTGCAGCTAGGCAGGGAGTTCCAGCCAGATATTATCGCTTAGTCACTTCAATCTGCTATGTCATTATAGACAACACACTATTCAAGTGTTTTTAATACAACTTTTCTAAAAACAGATAACTGTACAAGCCAAGGGGTATCGACTATTTTTCCCCCTCCACACAAGTCCATAATATGATGTAGGACTTCAGGACCATTCCAGCCATATTCCATCCCTCTTTATAATTAGGGGTTGCACGATTATGACCGATATGATCCAATCTCAATTTGCAGGGTCATATCTGCCGATATTATACAGAGGAACACAATGGAAACAAACCTAGGCCCTAGGGCCCAAAGCCTGTATCCGTTTTCACAACTGAATTAATTTTTACTTAGATTTTACATCAAATTTGGTTAGGCTTTTGTTCTAGACTAGAGATACTAGAAACCAGATACGATACGAAGATTAGGTTGAAAATGTAAGATCGCTACACATTTGGGTACAACAGCACATGTTTATTAGATTAATAGTTTTCATACCTTGCCATTGTAGATCTCAAAGAAGGAGACGTATGGACAGAGATCCAAGTGGGCATACCTTCGGCTGGTAATTAGGCTGAACACATCGTGGGCTGTGTAAGGGACAACATTTTTTTTAAGTTGACCCATTTCTGCCCCATATAGCAGATCTACAAGCTCACAGCGCAATGTGAACGGTCAGTGATCTTCAGCTAAGAGAAACAGATTTTCAGTGAAGGTAGGGAACCCCATAATATACAGGATTAAGTGGTTTAACTAGCCTAGTGGGGGTCACATGAATTAAAGCAATAATAAAATCCAATTACTGAAAGATGTTGCTAGGTCCAAGTCCTAGTGTGATTGGTTTGTGAATTAGCACAGTTTCATAAACAATTAGCATAATTATGTTTTGTTAGCCTGCCATAGCCAACCAGGCTTTAACCTTTGCTTACATATCTGAGCTCATTAGGATTTTCTGGAACATTGACGTTGCATTTATTGCAAGTTTTAATGCAAAATAATTAATAACCAGCAATGAGCCATCTACAAGCATACAATGTGTGGTGCCGCGATGCATTTTATGCTTGACTGCGACCCTTAATCCATGAGGTAGCCATTTTTAAGACTACATGGTTTTTGGTATGGAAATTGTATGAGTATGGCTTACCTGCCAAGGCATAGATGCCTTTAGTGCTGTTCTGGCGCTTCCCAGAGAAGTCACCTCCCATGGTCTGGAAATAAGTAAAGTGACATACCATAAGCACATGGTACATTTTAACTACTGCATTAGTAGGCTCAGATTCAACCCATAGTGCATCAAATGTGTGATCTTGTGTTCTCCGGCACTATGAACAGACTGCACTCTTACATGAGTCTTTCCACTGCCCGTTTGTCCATACGCAAAGCAAGTTGCCATGGCACCATCAAAGATCGACTGGACCAGGGGTTTGGCTGTGAACCTATGGGGGGGGGGGGATATAATTAATACTGTCCTTTTAACCACTTCTGCAAATGTTGGCCCAGAACAGGGATGCCATGTTTCCAGTGGTTATTTGCAGTCTAAAAACCAATGACATGTAGGGAAATGGGTCCCACAAAGCACGTTGGGGTTTGAGAAGCACTGGAGTAAAGAAATAGGCCATAGGATTACCTGTAGACCATGTCATTGGTGGCGTTCTCATCGAAGGAGTAATCAAAGTGAAACTCCTGATTCTCCAGGTACTTTGTGAGGTCCACCTTGGTCTTGGGTTCGTGGACCAGCACAGTTCCATTGCCGGGCACAGACACTACATCAATCTCCCTTCTAGCCAGTTCTGGGAATATGACAGATCAGGGAAAATAAATAATCAGCCGTCAAGTGAAAACCTCATGTTGCAGTAACATTTGTTAAGTACTCATTTAAAGTCATACTGTATGGATTGGAACATGCATTTTAGTGTACTAGTCTGTTTTGGCAACACCTCAAGGCTCCGCTGTCATTAGTGTTTGATTTGGTTCTACCTCTGATAAAAAGGAATGCTGCAGGGTTCCTCTCATAGGAACAAAGTATAGGATGCAAGTGGAAAAGGTCAGAAACATGGGATCACCGAGATGACCAACACAGATGTAGTACATTTAGTGGTGTACTACTAAATGTAATTCCATGCAAAACTGATGACAGGTTTTGATAACATGTTTCTTCTTTAAACATTGTTGAATGGCCCGCTTACCTTTATTGTTAAACGGCCGCTTGCGTATGCACACGCATAACTTTTGATCTTCTACCTGTACAAAGAAATAAAGATCAGAATTGAGAAACTGAGATCAGTGATAAGCCATCAAATATGTGCTAAGCTGACATACTAGGTCGTAGGTAGGGCTACAAAATATGGAAAATAACCATTACAATTCAGGTTATGTTTTTTCCTTCTTTTAGACCCAGTCGCACACCTGGGTTCCATGTGAGCAGCAAACCGGATCACATCGCCAGAATATTTAACACCGTTAATGCACGTTTCGCCAATATCTTGCAGCCCTAATAAGTACAACTCCCATTAGTGATTCTGGGTGAATGCTACAATCATCCATATACACGTTACAAAATTGATACAGCATGCACCCATTGAGCAAGAAAATATAACAAAGTTAACATCTTACTTCATCCATAGGTTTGGGAGGGTTCATGTCCAGGGTCTCTCTGAACTCCTCGATCATTTCATAAAACTTCTGGTGGGGCCGGGACTGGGAGACCTCTCCAAACTGCAGGAAACAAATGGGAATTAAACCAAAGGACAAATAGAGTCTACCAGCACGCCTCAGCCTAAATCTGCCAGTCCAGTGAGTGACAATAGTTGCAGAAGGCATAGACACTGGACCAGCTACTTTCACCTGCAACTACTGTGGTTAAATAAATATATACAAAACACAGTTGACTGCAACCATGTCTACATAATATACAAACTAACTTTCATAATTGTTTGCCTTTGCATACGCCTGTAAGGCCATTATGGCTAGGGAAAGTGCATGAACATAGTTGATGTAATTATTTATTTTGCTACTGAATGGCTGGACAATGGAAATTAAGAGTTTACATAGTACATGCATAATTTATTTATGATGCATCTTGTATTATTAAGGTTATTGTATTTGTAGTGGTCAATTTGAATTGGGGTGGGGAGGGGGGAGGGGGTCATGAGACATAGCCAAAGCATTTCCGGGGGTCCCTGGCCCAAAACGTTGAGAACTCCTGCCTTAGACTATTAACTGGATTCCTAGGCAATTTGTCTCACCTTCCCCCTCTTCATTTGAGCATCAGGGGGCTTCACAACACCAGACATCCTTTTGTTGGGCTTGATTTTATCCTTTGGAGCCATGGATGGTCTTGGGCCTGTGTACAGAATATGCAACATTACGGTCAGTAAAAGAAAAGAAAAAACAAGTCTAGTCCTGTTAACCCATTCTGACCGGGCACCCATTTTGGTGTTGGCATCATGTTATGCTTTAGCTATTGAAAAATAGCAGATCTACAAGCTCATATCGCACCACCGAGTGGCACGATACGAGCTTGTAGGTCTGCTATTTTTGAAAAATCGAAGACACTTTTAGAATCTGATCTCAGGTCAGAATGGGTTAAAGAAACATTTTCTTGTTTAACACAATGTAAAACATTGTTTTATAGTGTCAGTTGTAGTTCAGCGAATATGATTCCACCCCCCAATCCTGACCTTTGACCATGTTGTTTACAATGTCCTGGGCCTCATCGTTCTCCTTTGCCTCCTCACGGTGACGATTATTGGCGCCTGCATCCTTCCTCACCTTTTTGGTGGCTACCAAGGAGAGAGAGAGAGAGATAAGAGTTAGTTATAAATATACAGATGCATGCATGTTAGTCTTATGTAGCCAGATCAGGGGTGAAGTGAATACCAACCAGTTGAGGGGAGGGCAAATGGAGGAGTTGGCTCTACGAATGTGGGTTGAAGTGGCGCCACAAACATGCATGTTTGCCTTGTCGAAGCCCTGGAAACTAAAGAAGTGAAATGTAAGTCAAACAGGAACCCAAGTTGTGATGGTAATGATTGAACTTTAAAATAATCTCCTTTTCCACATTGTGTAAAGTAAACTAAAGCATGCACTTTACTTGGGGAGAGAAACAAAGACTTGGGGTTTCTGAGCCACACAGCAAAAGCAGTTTGCAAAAGACAACTGCAAAGGTAGGTAGGCAGTCTACAGTAAGTGTCATCAGAATGTCAGAGCTCCATCACAGATTTAACAGTCTGGTTAAATCGGCAGGGCTGCCCTTAAAGACTGACATGCACCCCCACCGAAAAGTGAAAGGCTAAGCTCAGCAGGTATTAAAATCATCTACAAGACTGAAACGAAAAGCACATTAAATCACATTTAAAAGCATATTAAATCCCATTTGGTGATTATTACATTATCAATTGAAGACAGCATTTCGTGGGGTTGCCTATAAGGGAACATGCATAAAGTCATTGCATAGTCAGATGTGATTAACTGTTTTCACATTAAAATATCTAAACAAAATGTATTATAATTAGCTTATGGGCAACTGTTCCATTTTCATTTGCAATATCACATGTTGATTAAGGTGCATTGTCCTTGCATTGTCTTAAATAATAATTTAAAAAAAATCTACACATGTCCCATGAGATGGGACATGCGTAAAACCATTAAATTACGATTTCATTTCACCCCTTCCTTAACCTGTAACGATTCAACTGTTCAGATATGATCATCAGCTACACAATGACTTTACAGGCAACATAATCCCAAAACACCCATTCATGACCTTATGGAGAATAAGTGATTGTGATTATGTGATCGTCAGCTTTACAAAGAGAAACATGTATAGCATGCCAACCTGTCTGTTCAGCCACAACGGCTGCTGGAACAGTGGCTTTCGAAAGAAATTGTTGGGAGAAAACAGTCAATATATACAAATGCCAAAATGGACATGAATCAGAAGTGTAGTGAAAACCAATTTACATACCAGTTGGAGGAGCAGGAATCCTGGACGAGCGCAGGCGGCTAAGGTATTTCTGCAAAGGGAAAGAAAAGAGACAGGTGTACAGTTATCATGACAGACATGACACTATGAGCTCATGCAACAAGCCATATCACTCATATTGCTCATGATAAGTTTCTTCTGTGTTTCATAGGAGCGATTTACCAGAACACCATTAGGCAGTTTTTTTCCCCCAGCAAACAATTTCGATGTTTTAGATTAAGTACAATGGATTCCATTACAGCATGCCAAATTTCCAGTAATAGAAAGCATTGAGTTCTTATTAGATTAGATTCATCATCCATTTATGTCAATGGTAAGCAGGTTTTTGACGCGTCTAGTCCTCCGAGGCACAGTAGACAAAATGATTATGAACATTAGCAAGGACCAATTATATGAAGCTCACAATCATGCATGCAGTTTCATCTCCGGTTACAGACTCACTATGTGGATATTCCAAAAGGGGGGGGGGGACAAAACAAAAAGTACATATCAGTACAAACAAGGCTAGGGACATCTCCACTCTCCAGTGCAGGCCATCGATCAGTTTCACTTTAATGGAAAAGCCAAAGAAGCTTGATTGCATGGAAATCTTGTTCACACTTGCCTTGTCCATGGATGGAGTCTCTTTCACAACGAAAGAGGTGAGGTGAAGCAGCAGCTCCTTGTTGTTGGCGTTCAGGTCTTCAAAATCCACCTGTACACCACAGATGAACATGGGTAGAGGTTAGGCAGGGTTTCTGTGAAACATTTGTCAACCAAGGGTGAATACTTGTTGACCTGGCCGACTTAAAAAAATCCATAAACACCAGCTTTGACACTTGCCTCCTTCCTTTTGATTGCATTCCTCTCTGTCCACTCAACCATAACCGCACCTTTGGCTTCGTCCACAGACTTGACCACTGAAGAATGAACTCGGCCTAGTTGCATATAGATTCATGAAATGGGTATGAACATACATTTGTTAAAAAAAATGTATCAGAGATAGTCAACTGGATCACTCACTACAACATAGGGTTATCATGGCAATAATATTACAGTAGACCCAAAATCAGGAATATGCTCTTTATAATACCATGTCATATTCAATCATTGTTGGCCATGTCTTCAGTCCTTTTGTCCCTGGCTTATGCAAGGCTGTCATATACCCAAAGCCCTTTCAATAAACTCATACAAATCATGCCCCTATTCAAAATACACAGCTCAACCAGGGCATACTTGGACCATTACTAAAAAGAAAAGTCTGAATTATGCTCTTACAATTTATATGCATGATGTAACGCAGAAATAGTCATACGGCAAGTAAGCTCTGGCCAAGATATAAGTGCATTTTTAATAGGGGCAGTGGTTTGCATACATATAATTGAACCTGCTCTGGTCCATAGCCTACAGCTCTAGGAGTTGAAGTACTAGTACTCCTACGCGACCCCAATTGAATCATTGTTGATTGAGATAATCAGCTTCAGGTGTGAGACGTACGTAAGGGCTGAATACAAATAGCCGCTACAGAGGAAGGCATAGCTCAGAAGCTGAAACATTTGCCGAGTGAACAGTTGAAGAAAAGTAGAATAGGATAAATACTTATCCTATTTTAAAAAACCTTCCCATAATTACACAAAAAGACTAGTTAGCAATAACTGCAATGATTGTGGGAATATAGAGCAAAGAAATGACATGGACTGACCATCGCTCCTGCTTATGTTCACAGTCTGGCCGAGCAGACTCCCAATAATATGTGCCTCCATTTCTTCGAGGTAAGTAGTTCCGCCTGCGCCGAAAACACTGTAAAGTAACAGTCGTTAGCCGAACATTACTTTTTGCGAAATTAAACACAATGAACAACACTTTAGCCATTTAGCAGGGCCTTTATCCCGATCGACTTATCGGAATAAGCATGAACTCCTGTCAAAGTTCTCCACGTCGCATTGGAGTGCCGAGAGAACAACATCTAGTGGTGCCTCGAATAAACTAGACACCGCAGGCTAAACATTGCATTTGTCTAAACAACTGGCCATCTAAATAACATTAACATTTGGTCAAGAAAAGAAGAACAGCATTGGATCACCGTACTTACCACTAAAAAGAAGACTAATCGAGCGAACGCAGAGTATTTTATTTTTCAACAAAAACACACCACTGCACTGTTTGCCTGCGTTTCGTTTGAATCAAACCGTTGTCCGGTTGAGAACGGCTGCTGATTGGCTGCGTTCTGCTTCTTTGGTATTTTATCAGCACTTTGGAACACGTGATTGGCATAGAGTATTAGTGATTGGTCGAATGACAGGAAGTTGTCATGATCAGACTGATGACGATTGGCGTTTGGTTTGACTTGGGCAAATTCAATCAATATAATGATTGATTACTTAACAGTTTGCAGAAAAAAGCACAGGAATGTTAAACCCAAGAAAGCATACGGCTTGCTTCCATCCATTGGGGTATATGATATATATGAATACCCCCCCTTTCCCCTCACTGTATATGTATCTTTTCCCTTTTTGCTTCCTATATGATGAATTCCTGTTATGTTCTTTAGCTACATAGAAATGTCTATTTGTATGTCTCTAAATGTTTTGATGAATTGAACAATGTGGACCCTGTTGTAAACAAGTGTAATGCTTTATTGGGTCGTCCACTCACAGTTAACAGTCTTTGTATTGAGTTTGTGCTTGAAATGTACTGTAATTCTGCAAACTGTTAATAAATATTTCAATCAATCAATCAAAAATGATATTCAATTTGAAATTAGGCTATGTTACGTTATTAATTAATGATATAAAGACACACTGTTGCCCATGCAAACCACATAGTCCTACGGAATTAACTTGGATTTAGGATTTAATAGGCAAAATTATCAACATAAAGTATTGGTTTTGCAGTCCATGCAATGAAGCAGTAATTGTGCAATATCATGCTTCACCACACTGTGGTAGTGTCGGAACATATTTACACCATGGATGAATCATGAACTCCAAACACAAGCGCACGGTGCCGCAAGCCCGCAACCATCAGTCAGACGGAGACGGTCCACATGCTGAATATAATATCCTACGTTTTCCAGTGTGCATCATCTCAAACAGTATGTTTCTGGAGTGTTACTTTTACTTCATGTCTTCTGGAATTATATTTGCCCTGCTGTCAACTGTGGTAGTCGTAGACATCCAGCAGAGCATGAGGGGGCTCCCTATGCTCAGCCCAACAAACCAGAAGCAGTGCTACCCAAACAACGCTTTAGAAATGCACCATTTATCAATGATTTTACCATTTAAAATTAAACCAAATGGACATGGGTTTCATTTTACGCTCTCAAGAATTAAATTATTGTTAAATCTGTATTTCCTAATTTACAAGAAGTATATTAGATAATGTAGAAGAATTGTTATTATGATCAACATTTGCCTGTTATCTCTCTAATGGTACCAACATCAATACAGCATGGACAAAATCTTATCCAACAACAACAAAATATTCTTTAGTTTGGGGCCTGAGAGACTAAATCACATCAAACGGTGGTCTATGGCTCAAATGGCCAATAAATAATGCACCTTGTTATGAAAAGGGTTGAAACCCACTGGTGTACACTAGTATGTGGCTCATGGTCAGCTTACTTTCTTTCTACCTTACTTATTTACTTATACACAAAGCTTATGGTGTGTCTCTCAACCTGCTCCACAGGTACACGAGCTGATTGGAGACGCCGCTGGAGGGCTCATCATAAACTAGTTGTGAAGACGGCTCAAGGTAGGAACTTTGTTTTTTCCTTCTTTGCTGCTACTACTGCTGCTGCATGCTTGTGTTGTATGCTGTGTGCTTACTGTGTGATTCAAGCTGGTGTACTACCAGGGTATACTGTCATTTTGGGACCCAATGACTGGGTTGCAATTAAATACGTTCAGCAACTGTTTGTGGCTCTGGAATTGAACGCTGATGTGAATCTACAGTTTTGTATGTTGTGTTGTATCACTATCTGCCGTTGGAAGGTATGTGAGTAACTGCATGGGAACAGTATGTGTATGTGGGCGATTATTATGAGTGATCATTCACTCATAATAATCCTAGGAGTGAATTTGCTATTTCCTTTTGGTTCGAGCTAGAGGTTTTGGGCTTTGACATGAAAGCCAACAATTCCAAATGTCAATTTTCAATTGACTGATAAACAGTAGGTGGTGTGTTGTGGTTGCTGAGGTTCGAGTTATTGTGACTGACAGGGTGACTGTATGGTTCATGACATGGTAGCAAATAATTATTTATTTATTTATTTGGGTATCCCGTTTGGTCCAGGGAAAAATACAACAAATAATTGATGCATTCAAATGTGGCTGTATCCAACAAAAATATTGTGCCTTTGAAAACTATATATGTTTTTGTCCAGCTCATGAATGTAGCCTGTGATAGTGTGATTAGTGAGGACCATGAAGAGAAAATGAACCGCCTACAAAAATAAAAGTTACAAGTTACAGTTCTCTTGTATCATATCGTAACTACTTTTATTATTTCCCACCACGGAGTAACCTCGCAACAGACTATCCAGCATAGCTATATCCACCTCGGAGGACAGTCAAGCCGGGCAGTATCGGTAGGCCAATCAGAGGCAGGCGGGACGTTACCATGTCTATGCTCGGACACAAAAGAGGTGAAAGTGGTAGAGGTAAATCGAGGCAAATTGATGTTAGTTGGAGTTCAATCCAGCGGTAGCAATAACTTCGAATGGACCGATTACAGGACCCGCATCTGTAGAAACATGGGGAAGTGGGATTCATGACAAAACTCAGTGCATTCGACAGGCTGATAACCCAATGCGTATCGGACACTGGAAATAATTCTTCAGACAGCTTTGTTTGTAACCTTTTTCCCATCACATCACTAGTTAGTACAGTACACACATGCACGCAGACACGCACCCATGCATGCATCATGCATGCACGCACGCACGCACACACACACACACACACACACACACACACACACACACACACACACACACACACACACACACACACACACACACACACACACACACACACAGTAGGAAAACAAACCACAACAACAGTGACTGGGTCATCATAACACATGAATGACTAAAGACAGCTATTACTCATTCTCCTCTGACTCAGAGAGTAGTTATGAGTAGGGATGCACCGATCCAATACTCGTATCGGAGATCGGCGCCGATCCAGGCTAAAATTCTAGATCGGGTATCGGTGGCAAATGGGCCGATCCATTATCCGATCCGATCTGATCCGATAATTATGTGTAATTACAGTATGAAAACAACTCTACCTCCTCTGACACAGCAGTGTAGTATTGACAGTATAACATGTGGAATGCAGCCAGGCTAGCCTGCTCACACATTAACCTGGTCTAATTGTTGCACAGTTATTTAATAAATAATTCAGTGCATTTATATCTGTGTCTGTTACATTTTGTTTTACAAAGTTGGGAAAGTAATGTTTAAGTCAAGCCTTGATGTTGCCTTACACAAAATAATGATTCCAGACTCCACAGTGTCCACAGTGAGGCATACAGCTTAATAGGTTATTACGTTTCTTTGTGGGGGGTATCGGATCGGTACTCTGTATCGGCAGATACTGGACCCCCATTTATCGAAATCGGTATCGAATGCCAAAAAGCCGGATCGGTGCATCCCTAGTTATGAGGTGATATCCTGTCAAAATGACCACACCTTGGCACCATTTACTGCTTAACTGCTACCAGACTAAGAAATAGCAGTAAAACTAAGAATGATATTTCTATTTTAATTAGTTTAGGCCTAATACTTGTCTTGGTATTCTGAACACAAACTGGAAGTGATGAGTGTTTTACAAATAACAAGACTTCAGTCAGACAACTCACGAATAGATTTACCAATATTTATTACAGAATGAGAAACAAGTGTGCATATGATATTTGACTTGGCGTTCGGCTCTAACATCATCAATAAGGAATGTACAACATAATAAAAAGCAATTACTGTACATTTTTGGGACACATCCCCTAGACATACACCCGTAGGTGACAAAGCCTTCCAGCTTGTAGGATCAGTTTTCAAATGGTTTTCGATTGACTTGGTGGCACTAAAATGATTCCATTTTACAATGCCAGATAACACATTATGAAACCATAAATATTTTGGACCAAAACTTGGATAGTCAAATGTTTTATGGTTGGGAATCAAGATTGTTTTCTTTTTTAGGCCTATTTTTCTCTACAATGACATGCTCAGGAAGGAAGCATGAGCTCAGTCCGGGGCTCTCCCCAGTTTGGCAGAGGGAGAGTGGTGCCCATATATAGCTTAGGAAATTGGCACCGGGTGAAAAAGATGGCTTAGAAAATCGTGGGAAAACAATTATATATATATATATATATATATATATATATGACATGCTCAAAATTGGGAAGCCAGGTGGTTGATATTAATTATTTAGTTAGTTTAGAGTTTGAATCTTCCTGATGTAGCTGATGTTTGACTTGTGCCCATGTATACTATTTCTCTGTTGTGCCTTTGAGCTGTATCTGTTTGTTGTTTGTCTGTGTTTCTTTTATTTGTGATCTATGTGATTGTGTGTTTAACCACATAAACCCTAGCATCATATTTTTTGTCACATCCTCGTAGACAAACATTCCGCGAAAATAGCTGATCTACAGAGCTTATAGATCAGCACATTTTGGCAGGGGAAAATACGAGGGGACCAAGTACAGACCCTGGGGTCACCAAATATTGAAAAAAAAAGTGAAACATGCTTCATGAATACATGTGGACATGACTTTACTTGAAGATAGATTGCCATTTATATCTATGTGTTAGTCTGTTCTCGAAATGAGAGAGCCGGCTTTGGCATAATCACAAAGCAACTTACCATCCAATTTGAAAGATTTATTGTCCCAACACACACACACACACACACGCACACGCACACGCACACGCACACGCACACGCACACGCACACGCACACACGCACGCACACACACACACACACACACACACACACACACACACACACACACACACGCGGTCACGCTCACACACAAACAGACAAAGACTTGAAAGACAGACAGCTGATGTAAAGCTGTGGTTTCAGTCCGAAAGGAGAAGATGATGCGGTCTCACGCGAGCCCCCTCCTCGGCTCCTCCGCCACTGTGACATCACAGCTGTGTGCTTCGTCGTCCTACATATTTGCAGCAGTGGGGCAATGTAACAGTAGTACAGGACTTAAGTACATTTCTGATGGCACTACTTTACTTGAGTATTGTTTTTAATACGTTATACCTCTACTCCACTACATCTCAGAGACAATTCTTGTACTTTTTACCCACTACAATTTGAGAGCTTTGCAGAGTTTTGCAGGTTATACAATTTGTATACATTAAACACTTTTTGTGCCGGAAGTGCATCAAAATAGGAGCTCTGGGGTGCCGGAGTTGTCTGATCGCTTTTACTCTGAAAGCCATGAACCGGAAACACTTTCCTAAAAAAGTTGACTTGACAGAGTTGACCTAACATCCCGATCGTTTTAATTTATACGATTATATGATCCAAAAAGCGTTCATATTTTGCGGGAGAGACGGATGAGGAGCATTCATCACCACGGAGAGCCTGGATTAGGAGATACGAGTCATTCTTTCCGCCGCGCTAACATGCGAGTCAATGACAAGCTAATAATTGCACAGAGCGTTAGCCTACGGCAAGCGAAAAGCGAAATGCCAAAAAAAAAAGAAGGAAAAATTCTGAATATTCTTATCTCGCCCCGTATCATTGAGGATGCGCTAGGACGTACACAGACGTCCAAGGCACTATTTTTTTCTAATCCTTATGACGGCCTCATGTCGCGTCGTATGTAAAGATTGTGTTAACCACTTAAGCCCCATTTTACTTTATATTTTATAAAGTTTGTGAGCTTGTAGATTGGCTATTTTCAGTATTATAACATTTTATTATTTAAAGTACTCCATTACTTTAACTTAAGTACAAATTTGAGCAAACATTCTGTTGCAGTATAGTCCAGTAATATTTGACCAGAAGTAGAAGCCTATCTTTACTTTGAGATTCAGAGTTTGAGTACTGGGGGTTGAGTTCTTGTTCACCACTATACACATGATGACAAAATGTGGCCTTGCCGAGGTGAGCTCAGGTGGTTGAGAATGCTAGAGGTGAGGCAGCCTCAGGCAGGGCACGGTTGAGATGCTACCGCCAGTGTAAGAAGAAGAGGTGAGGCAGGTCACGGTTGAGATGCTACTGCCAGTGTAAGAAGAAGAGGTGAGGCAGGTCACGGTTGAGATGCTATAGCTAGTGTAAGATTTATTTTCTGAGAAATGCAGTAATAACAGACCAGACAGACCTGGCAGGCATCTCATCTACACAGTAAAACCTCACCAGCTTATGTGTGTTTGTGTGTGTGTGTGTGTGTGTGTGTGTGTGTGTGTGTGTGTGCGTGTGTGCGTATGTGCGTGTGTGCGAGCGTGTGAGTGCGAGCGTGTGCTTGTGTGTGTTTATGTTTTTTTGGGGGAAACTGACTTTCAAGTGAACAAAATGTAGTTCTAAATTAGATTTCAGTTGAAAGTAACTTATTTTCTGGGGACAACGCAGTTGAACGACGTCTGCATATGGCTTAAATGTGAGTGAGAGGTTAAAACATGCCAAATGATGAGCCAAAAAAGGCAACATGAGTCACTGGTCAGGCTGCCACACGCTGAGGAGTGAAGACGGGTAATGGACAGCAGATGTTTCAACAGCTAGTATACTGTGTTATTTCCAATCATTTTGAAGCCAAGTGATAACAGCCAACAGCCAAATAAAGCAATGAATGCTCCAACTTGAACTCAAGACAAGCACATCAGGTGCTAGAATTTCGACTAATGCGAACAGTAGTCTACACTCTACACATTCTAATTTTGCATCCTCGTAATCAATAAATATGTTGTGTGCATTTTGGAAGTTGTGTTTGAACAGCTACCCACACTAGTGTGTTTCTGTTGTTGTTTTTGTTCAGTTTCTTTCATGAATTATTAATGCCATACTTGAACATCGGCGTACTACAGCGTCACACAAAAGCATCAAAAGTAGCAAATCCACAAGCTTGAAATGTGGCGCAAAATGACACATTTTGAGCTTGTAGATCTTTTGGAGTGTTGAGCCTAATGAGGTTTCCACCCAACAATCCTGATCGTTGGGTGTGTGTGTGTGTGTGTGTGTGGGTGTGTGTGTGTGCGTGCACGCGCGATCACTCAAATTGAACATGAGCCTTGTATACATAATCATCATCATTCTACTATAATTCACTCAATGTCTGTCTGTCTGTCTGTCGAATGAATGTCTGTTTGTCTGAAACACTGCCTGCACCAATCGCTCTGACTTTTCACACAGGCATTGACCATAATATTACAGAGGTCTTTTTCACTTTAACAAATGATTTAATGATTAATAATTAATTTATTAGTGCATTAAAATGACCCCTTCCACTTACATGGGAAGTATTTTTCTCTCAGAAACCATCAGAGCTACAGTTACAAGACTTGGAGGAGAGGTTCATACTAATTATTAAAATTAATGTAATAAATAATTACATCAGTCTCATGGTGGCGCTATAACAGCCCACTTTACATTTTGCCTTAAAGTTGGTCGTAAAGTTCCCTGGATTCCTTGGGTCATGACGCATCTCCCGTCAGGATAGATTTTCCGCCATTTTTACTTTTCTTGAAAACACACTTTTTGCTCTTCCACCTACAGCTTCTGTGCAAATCTCACCAAAAACAGTACACATGACATCTGGCCCTATCCGATTAAAACACCACAGGCAGAACTTTCATAGTCCGTATCGTTCAGCTGTAATCGGCGTCCAAAGTTAGTGGGAGGGGCCTGTTTTACAACAAATGACACAAATCACCAACGGAATCCAATCCACCCCAAATTTCATTCACATGTTGAGGGTGGTTTAACCAACGTAGAGCCCAAAGCAATTCCATTTTCATCCATAGGGGCGCCGCAAATGCAGCATTTAAAAACATTTATTGCAAAAACATGCTTTTTGGGGGGAAATCTGCTATGTTTGCCATAGTGGAGCCTTCCCTCCCAATCAGTAATGTGATCTATTACATCGCATTACCCACACTGTACATAAATTGGTGTTCATATATTCAGAACCGTAAGGTCTAGTCAGTATAATTACATCAGGACATCTGGACAGTGTCAGTAGATGCAGCCTGCAGTCACATGGAGGCTTACTGTCTCCCTTCATAGATCCATAGGTGAACCTGGGAGCACGTTGTATTTTATATTGTATATAAATTGTATTGGGATATGGATATGAATTTGGCATTTGTTAGTGGATATCAACTATGTAGCATTTAGTGCCAACGTAAGTGACCAAAAAGTACCAGGACTCTTTTTTTTGGTATACATATATTTTATTATCTTACATAACTAATACATGAAAGAAAAGAGCTATGGGGAACATAGACTATGATACTTAAACAAACATATATACATATCATTCCATCATGCATGTATTCTTGCTGTCGGGCAGAAACCTTGTATTTCTATCTATTTTAGCTTGAAAGTTAAAGTATAGAAAAGACAGCAAGAGTTTGTAATCCACAGGAACACCTTTTATCTTTCTTTCCTTCTTCTATTTCCTAACAAGTAACAATTTAAAAACATACAAGGTTTCCACCTGACAGTGACAATATATAAAAAAGAAATCCAGGCCTCTTCGTCTCTTCCACTGCTGCCACATAGAGGGCCCAACTCCGGTTCCTGCTGAACTGAGCCAGTGCTTGTTTTATATCAAACTGTTATCAGCTCAGTAGGCACAGGAGGTTGAGCCCAGAATACCTGTACTGGCTTTGGCTTGCTCTCACCACAAGGGGAAGCAGTCAGCAGGTGCCCACAATGGCCTTATAGACAAATCCACAGAGAGGTGCCCAGGCCCCAGAGCGCAGCCATTACTGGGGTGTACCATTTAGCTCAGCTGATTAGCTAGGCCTAGGTGTAGCTAATCAGTTTAATGGTACACCCCAGTAATGGCTGCGCCCAGGGCACCCCTCTGTGGATTTGTCTATAGATGCTGAAGTGAGTCTCCCACTGTGCTCTTCAGTATATAGTACCACCATTCTCTTACGCTATAGTTTCCATTTATTCAGGTACAAAAACAGCATGTAAATATGAAGATAGGACAGGAAATACATACTGTATTATCACATTCAAAGGAAACAAAATGAAGTAATAAAGTATGAATAAATAAAGTACTTAACACAGAGCAAGTCACCATTTTACGCACGCACACAAACACACAGTGCATGCGCACACACACACACACACACACACACCCTCACACACACACACACACACACACACACACACACACACACACACACACACACACACACACAGTTGCACGCACGCACAATCGCTCCGTAATGCCTAATTTATGCCAAAAGTAGCCAATCTGCATGCTCACAATGAGCTTGTAGATCTGCTATTTTTGGCGTGTGATATTTGTCCTACGACAAAGCATAAATATGCCTTACATGGCCACCCTGACTGTAAATGAGCTTGGGGGTTCACATTTAGATTGCTCCTTGTTTTCTCCAATGGGACATTTCCTGTACTTCCTTCCCGTATGGCAAAGCACCCCTCCCTCATTCCCTCCATGCTTACCATTCATTCTCTCTCCCATCCTCCTTTCAGCCCGACTCATATACTCGCCTCGCACAGCGGTGGATTGACGCGTGTCATAAATATAGCAGAGCATACCCACTAGCCTCACAATGCATCACACGTTGTGAGCTTGGGGGGGCATTTCCAGCACGTGACACCATCGTGCAAATGAGCACGAATGAGGCTTTCCTACTTCTCTATTTATTTATTATAACGGGGGGTTGTTGATAGAAAGAGAGAGAGAGAGAGAGAGAGAGAGAGACAGAGAGAGCACGAGAGGGGGGGGGGGGGGGGGGGGGGGGGAATTAACCCATTTTGACCTGAGATCAGATTCTAAAAATGTCTTCTACATCTTGACAGTTTTCTGAAAAAGCTGTGTTTCTATGTCAGTCGTTCTTTGATTTAAAAAAAATAGCAGACCTACCTGTAGGTCTGCTATTTTTCAATAGCTAAAGCATAACGTATTGCTAAATATATATATGTATACCAAAAGGGGTTCCCGCCCCCAAAATGGGTTTTAAACAAAAATATCAGCCAACCCAACCCAAAAACTAAATGTAGACACAGTAAGCATGCTTCCACAGACAGGCTATGTAATAAATGTTTTTATTGTTGCTGTGTTACCATTTATTGGAACGAATTAATAAATTAACCGATAGATAGATAGATTTAATTACTAATTGTTTTGTAATAAATATCCACAGGTTGAGAAACTAGCCATGTTCTGGACACTGTATTTTCTATTGTTAAAACATATCCTACACGGAAACACCTCACTTGATTACCAACATTCTGATCTGGTCTATAGAGGGATGATAGCTAGTCGGTGATGACTGAACAACAACAGTATGAGCATCAGCAGCATTCAGAATGCCTCCTGGAACGGGCCCTCGTTCGTAGATCTACTGAAGCCTTTTAACGAAGGCATGTCTGCGAGGAGCGGAACTTAGCCACTGTGAACACAGGCTTTTCACTGAACTGTTCACGAAGCAAGCCAAGTCCTGTACCTCCAACAAACTGGACAGGAGCTGCACGGCTGCCGGCCCGCGGCTGTTTGGGTGTATGTTCACTCAGGAGGCCACCACATCACACGCGCCTTCTTCTGGCTCTTCTCCTGCTAAATTCAGATAGTAGAAGACATGAACATGAAGTAAAAATGGTACTGTAGTCCAGCACATTTGTGAACACACAAGAATAAGAATAATTTGAAAACTAATATAATAACTTTGAAAGCGTTGTGACCAAATAGCATCTGTTTGTTTTTTTTGCCGACCAGCTGGGAAGTGATCAAAACAACGTACTTAATATCCATATATAAAAAATGGAAGCGAAATTTACAAAAACATTGCCCGAGGTAACATATGTGGACTGCATATCATATCATTATTTAAAGACATCCATCTGGCAACACACATCAATCAACAACCTGCTGCCTGTTTTAATGAGTAATTGATATGCGTCGGGCTGCAACTATCCATTATCTTCTTAGTAGCAAGTCTATCGAGGGTTTCTCATTATTCATTATTGTTTATAATCAATTCAATTGATTAACTGTTGCACCCCTATATGTGCGCACCTGGGGAACCCCACACCCTGCCCATATACTGTCAATGCCCCGCCCTATCAACTATTCACCACAAAACACCCCACGCTTGCTTTCTGATTGGTAACTACTGTAAGTGCATTTACTCTACTGTACTTGAGTACAATTTTGAGGTATTTATTTTTACTTTACTGGAGTATTTCCAATTTTCTGTACTTTTACTTCTACTCCACTACATCTCAGAGGCAAAATTACAGTTTTACTCCACAGCAATTATTTTAAAACTATTTTTTACAAAACATGAGTTTCCCACTTCAGCCCTGTATACATTTTGGCCATTGGAAAATAGCCGATCTACAAGTTCACAATGTGTTATATCGCATTGTGAGCTTGTATGCTATTTTCAAAAGATTTTTATACATTTGAAAAACGGCAAAATGAGTACTTTCTATGGTATACTTAGATTACATTTGGAATGTTCCAGTCTTTTACTAGAAACATAGTATTTCCACACTGCAGTATTGATACTTTAACTGAAAGTAAACAATTGCGAGTGCTTTTTTCCACCACTGTTATAAATAAAGCAAGTCTGGCATCCCGGGTCAAACCCTGGCGAGGCTGTGAAATGCCTGGGGAACACACAGGCATAAATGTGAATAAACACTGTGGGAGGGAGAGGCTGCTGCTGCTGTGTGGCCTTTGGTTCAAGCTAGTTGGAAATCCCTGGCAATGTGATTTATATGAGATCAAAACCAAATCACTCTGCCAGGAATCCCTCCAGCTGAACCCACCTGTTCTTATTCTTAATGCCCCTGGCTGGGGGTCGGCGGGTCGGGTGTGGGGGAGGGCAGAGGGCGGGTGGCGACGAGAGAAGAATTTGAGAGTGAGAGAGAAAACTAAAGGCAGAGATATAGGGAGAAGAGCAGCGACAGACAGACGAGAAAATGAGGCTGAGATAGAATGCATATGGAAAGTAAAATAGCAGACCTACAAGCTCGTAGCGCGCCACTCGGTGGCGCGCTACGAGCTTGTAGATCTGCTGTTTTTCAATAGCTAAATTATAACATAATGTTTAAAACACCAAAAGGGACTTCCCACCCAAAATGGGTTAATTCCCAATAATCTGAATCTATGAAATAACTTGCAATTAAAGTTTAAAAAAAAATATTATGGTGGTGTAAAGTACAATATTTGCATCTGTTATGTAGTGGAGTAGTATAAAGAAGTATTGAGTTGTACTTGCAATGTACTGTACCGTAATTCTGCAAACTGTTAATAAATAGTAAAAGTACCTCAAAATGATACTTAAGTGCAGTACTTGAGTACTGGTTCAGACTGCAGGTGTCATGGGAGTATATATCGTTGCTGTCACGCAGAAACCTGTTATCTCCGTATTTTAACCTTATTTGTGTTTTTCTTCATAAATCAACAGCCTAATTGATCATACTACTAGTACAACGTCACACAAAAGTCGAAATGAGCTGATCCACAAGCCTGTCGATCTGCTATACTTTTGCACGTGAATCCTGAAAAGTCAAATGGTTGGACATAGTGAGGTTTCCACCCGACAGAGACGATGTCAGCACGAGAGAGCCCATGCAGTCACTTATCACTAAGTGCACATATAGGACAACGCTCATGCATCACGCCATTGCACCTGAACAAAGACACCCAAAGTACTACACAAACTGCACAGTAAAATGTTAATGTATTCATTTGAATGTAACCAAATGTATTCCAAATGAGGGTCAGTTGGTTACGTTTGTACAATGTCAGAGTTAATTTTATACTGAGGGCTTTACCGATGTAGCGTATATGTAGAATAGTTTAAATAGAATAGGCCTATTATAATGAAATGGCCCATAGCACTTACCCTACCTCCTTAGATAGCACTTTTAGACTTAGATAGCATTTGAAACAGACCTATAGCATGTCATGTAGACAGCACAATAATTGCATTGTATATAGTCATAGCACTTCATACATATGTATAGCATAGTATAGTAAATATGTATAGTTTATATGTATAGTGTCATATATGTTTTATATATGTGATGTTTTCCCATGCTTTTTTGTTCTTGCCTAATGTAAATCGCTCTGGATTAAGAGCGTCTGCTAAATGCCTAAATTGTAAATTGTATCAATAATTGTTAGTATTGATGACAATTCTTCGTGGTGTCTTTTAATAAAAAAGACATTTCGAATCCCGCTATTCCGACTCACCGCCATTCCGACTCGCCCACATTACTAATCCTGTCCCTAACCCTAACCGCACGCAGAAGCCACATGATCTGAATGGCGGTGCATCAGAATGCCACTGTCACCCGAAAACTGTTACTTTTCAGAATTCAAATTCCAAAATAGTAAAAGTAGTAGAACCTACAACCTCAAAATGTGTCACTTCATGACATGCTTGTGGATCTTGATACTTTTGTGTGACACGTAGTACGTTCAAGTAGAGCATTAATTTAGGAAAACACAAAAAAGTTTGAAAGTTAGGAGGAGATAAGAGGTTTCTGGCTGCCCACAGCGACAATATTTATAGTTTATGTCTTGTTCCCACTCTGGGCTACACTGGGCGGCGCGTCACGTATCTGTACCAGTGGAATGGAAGCAACACAGAGCTTGTTAGCGGCTACACCAAGAACACATGCATTATGTATGTATATTACGTATAACATTAAAGTATTAAACTAACCCTTTTAGAGTCGTGTACAGAATAGGCAGGTAGGGAAGGCAGGGAAGGCAGGGAAGATATATGACAAAAGATAAAACTTCATCACCTTTTACGTCTATGAGAAAGTAAATATTTATAACACATATAAAACTGGTCTTTAAAATATCATTGCATTGTCTACCTTCCATTCCAAGTGTTCTAATAAAAATTCGTTTGGCTGGTTCATTTGCATTATTTATCTTGGTGTTGTTATTCTGGACAGTGCCTGCTGTGAATAGGAAAGAACACTGGCTCTGTTCCTCTCCGTGAGGAGGGTCAATTTGGCTCCATGCTTTATCAAATGTTTATATTAATGTTCATGTACATGTATAATACAGTACACAATAAAAATGTTAATATCAACAGTTTACCCTTTTTATATTTATTCCCTCATCTCTTTTCTGTTGAGTGATGTACCCATAACCAAGAGGTTCAGAGCGGCTTCTTCAAGGAGAGCTTCTGACTAACACTTTATATGGGCTTCCATGTTTTAATTTACACTTCTCAAAGCCAAATACCTCTTGGTATAGCGCAATTCAATGTAAAATGCCTGTGCACATGCAGGTGCCGGTTCCATATACAGTGTCATCCACTCTGCAA
>NC_139709.1:39413290-39430790 GCF_964188405.1 Protomyctophum parallelum | reverse complement strand
ATCAACAAGAAATAATTATGCTGAGGTTTGGCCGCCCTCAGCCAAATCACTTCCACAGAGTCTCCTCACCCACTAAACGTCTTACAGACCTGGATCTCCACTGCAGCGCTGGAGTCAAAACAGCCCTTAAGGAACCCTTAACTTTATTTACCCCTCAAAATGGAAGAGGCTCCCTCCTATTTCTTCTCTCTAAGTGCCCTCTGTGGACACAAAGTCTTGAATCAAACTAAAATACCAAATTAAAGCTTTGGCTGCTTGAGACCAAACAGACCCTTATGGGCAGTACAGTACATCAGTTAGAGAGAATAAAATAAAATAGAACAACATGGCCCCCGGAGTCCTTACTGGGCTGCAATATTGAGCTGGGAGATTATCTCTAAATAAATACAGTACAGCTCCCCATGCAGGGGAGCAGGGAGACAGCAGGCAGCTCTCAAAGCCTCAAATGCTTTTCAATGCATGGTGACCAGTGTTGGAAAGTAGCTAAAAACATTTACTTAAGTACTGTACTCAAGTACAATTTTGAGGTATTTGTACTTTACTTGAGAATTTCCAATTTCCAAAACTTTACTCCGCTACATCTCAGAGACAAATATTGCACTTTTACTCCACTACATTTATTTGAAAACTTTAGTTCTATTAAGTTAGCATTTCGAAAAATACTTTTCACCTATGGGAGGCTTTCCTGAAGCCTCCCATAGGCGAAAAGTATTTTGCTCACTTACTTATAGAACCATGGTTACTAAAGTAACCTTTCCGTTACTAGCTACGTTGATTATTATTACAAAACATACACTAACCACATCAGCCCTATATACATTTCGTCCGTTTGAAAATAGCAGATCTATAAAGCTCTGATTTTCCTAATTATTTTTATACGTTTGAAAACTTGAAATGGGACATTCTGCAATGTGAGTAGTAGTACTTTCTACTTTTGGAAGAAACAAATGCTTCTTGCCCACCATCCCCGTCCCCAATATCCATGTGAAAAAGTTATCAAGTGATCTAAATTTATATAGAAGAAAGTGCTGAAAAGTGTAGCTCATCAATCTTACACTGTAGCATGGCAATGGAATTACACAATTTCGAATGTTCGCTCACAATAGAGTGCAAAAAATATTTCCCTGGCTTTGACAAAATATCACGAGGAATACATAATATACTGTACATACAGTATACAGTAAATAAACATAAATGATTTTAAGACCAGTTTTGGGAAATCATAAAGAAGGAAGATGTGATTCCAGAGTGCAGATAAAAGCTTTCTCCTCTTTTCAGATAAATAAACTAACGGATGTAGAATCCGTACTAATGCATGCTTTGGCCCAATTACAGAAATGTGTGTTCATTTATCCATCTATAACTCTGAGGGTATCACAATGTAATCAAATGGTTACATGTGTAGAGTGACTCAGAGTTAACATGGAGGAATGTACAGTGCATGACAACTGAATTTCCACGGCCAGGATCAAGGGTCTCTCTCTAGTCTCTATTCTATGTCCCCCCCTAGACCGTTCCCATGTCAAGGGGAGCCACAGGCTCTGGCTGCAGGGCAGGCAGCCCCCCATTTTGAAATGGCTTACCCATTTTGAGATCAGATTCAAAAAATGTCTTCTACATCCTGACAGTTTTCTGAAAAAGCTATGTTTCTATGTCAGTCGTTCTTCGATTTTTCAAAAAATAGCAGACCTACAAGCTCTATGAGCTTGTAGATCTGCTATTTTTCAATAACTTAAAGCATAACATAATGGGGTTCTTGCCCAAAATGGGTTAAATTTATAGCTGAGATTTTAGATCTGTTATTTTTGCTATGGCACAAACGGTACAATGAAAACGTCTCTTTAGCTTATTTGTAAGTTTGTAGCAAAACTTATAAATAAGAGAACTTTTGGTTTGTACCATTTTGTGGCAAAAGCTTGTAAATATCTCTGACCCACACAGACGAAAACCCTTTACCTGTACTTTTTGTGGTAAAAGCGCTCAACTTTCTTTCTTTTCCTGCCTTGATCTCCTCTCTTCCTCCCGTTCTTTGTTTTTCTTGGAAAAATGACATGATGGGAACTATGCCCAAAAACAAATTTCACTTTTGTTTAGTTTTTATAAACGCTGATTCAGATTCTATTTAAAAATACATAAATAGAGAAGTAAATTCAGACTCTGTCTCTGTCTCTGTCTCTCTGTCTCTGTCTCTCTCTCTCTCTCTCTCTCTCTCTCTCTCTTCCAATTGGCTTCACCGAGCACCGCTTGGCCCTACTTTGAAAAAAAAGAAACATTTCCTTTATAGACAACCTTGCACATCTTATGAACCAGAGTTAATTTCTGAAGAGGAGACCACTGTTCTATTGACCTGCAGCCCGCGACCATGCCATCTGTAGCGATGGGACCTGACATGATGGGGATCGACCATGCCATCTGTAGCGATGGGACCTGACATGATGGGGATCGACCATGCCATCTGTAGCGATGGGACCTGACATGATGGGGATCGACCATGCCATCTGTAGCGATGGGACCTGACATGATGGGGATCGACCATGCCATCTGTAGCGATGGGACCTGACATGATGGGGATCGACCATGCCATCTGTAGCGATGGGACCTGACATGATGGGGATCGACCATGCCATCTGTAGCGATGGGACCTGACATGATGGGGATCGACCATGCCATCTGTAGCGATGGGACCTGACATGATGGGGATCGACCATGCCATCTGTAGCGATGGGACCTGACATGATGGGGATCGACCATGCCATCTGTAGCGATGGGACCTGACATGATGGGGATGGGGGTGGCAACAGAGTTAAGTAGCAATCACACTTTCCCACACGTAAACCAAGGTACCAAGAATTGGGGGAGTTTATGGGCTTTTGGAAAAATGCAATAAAAAAAAGAAAAGTGAAAAAAAAGAAGCTTTCTGTGAATACAGCCATCTGTGGAACCTTAAGAGAGCTTCCTGTAAACAAGACTGAGTAGAACAAATCCGCTCACACTCTTCCAGTGCTCCGCCGTCGCCTCAAATTATCCTTTCATCTTTATTTTCCTCCTGTTTTTTTTTTTTCTTTTCTTTTTTTTCTTTTTTTCCCCTCTGGCTCTGCCCATGCACTGTTTCTATGGATCTCATCTCTCTCTCTCTCTCTCTCTCTCTCTCTCTCTCTCTCTCTCTCTCTCTCTCTCTCTCTTTCTTTACTCTGTGTTATTCTCTCTCGCCCTCTGGCCCCGTCCTCAACTTGACATGTCCTCAGTGCACCTTGCTGACGTTAATGTTGCATGTCCTGCTTTGATTCAGGGTTGTTAAGGAAATACAACAGAGAGACTGTCTTTCTTTGCACGGCAAGACTAAATGTCTCTCTACACATAAAGCATAACTCTTTTGCTTTATTTTATTTAGTTTTATTGTATTCTTTTGGTAACTTTTGGCTCTCTACCTGTGCCATGTGTTTCATTCTTATACTCTTATTTTAGAGCTGAATAAAAGTGGGTTTGGCTCTGTAGAGCCTAAAATGTGACGTCATTTGGCTCTGTAGAGCCTACAATGTGACGTCATGTGGCTCTGTAGAGCCTACAATGTGACGTAATTTGGCTCTGTAGAGCCTACAATGTGACGTCAGTTGGCTCTGTAGAGCCTACAATGTGACGTCATGTGGCTCTGTAGAGCCTACAATGTGACGTCATGTGGCTCTGTAGAGCCTACAATGTGACGTCATTTGGCTCTGTAGAGCCTACAATGTGACGTCATTTGGCTCTGTAGAGCCTACAATGTGACGTCATGTGGCTCTGTAGAGCCTACAATGTGACGTCATGTGGCTCTGTAGAGCCTACAATGTGACGTCATGTGGCTCTGTAGAGCCTACAATGTGACGTCATGTGGCTCTGTAGAGCCTACAATGTGACGTCATGTGGCTCTGTAGAGCCTACAATGTGACGTCATTTGGCTCTGTAGAGCCTACAATGTGACGTCATTTGGCTCTGTAGAGCCTACAATGTGACGTCATGTGGCTCTGTAGAGCCTACAATGTGACGTCATTTGGCTCTGTAGAGCCTACAATGTGACGTCATGTGGCTCTGTAGAGCTGTAGAGCCTACAATGTGACGTCATTTGGCTCTGTAGAGCCTACAATGTGACGTCATTTGAGGTTCGGGGGGGGCGGGAGGTACCGTCCTAAAGTCGGCTCTTCGGTGCTACTGAAAATTTCTGACGAGCTGAAATCATTTCGGCACTACAGCGCCGAAACAGCGGTAACATTGGAGTATGAATCGGCCCTTACTGTGGTTGATTCTATGATACCTGAATTACACAAATACAGTGTAGTGGATGGAAACATCATGGTCTAAAGCGTAAACTATAATAGCTTGTATATTTAAAATGTCATATTCTGTATTTCACACAGCACCCACTGTCCATGTGCATGTAGTTAGTGCTTCACTAAATAAATAGACACATTACCTAATAAATGACATTTCCTTTCATGTCATTAACTAGTCACGGATAAAATTAAATAACTAACAATCCTCCTAATGCCGTCCTTTTGCCATGTTTAGATTATGAGGAAAATGTATTTCCAATGAATAAGTCTATATGTAATTTAATTGTCATTTTCCACATGAGTATGAATGTAACTTTCACTATATTACGGAGCTATCCATTTGTTCCTGCTGTTTACCATGTATACAGTATAGTTTCTGTAGGAATCAGCCCAGCTCCAGCTCCTAATCCAGACAACAGTCTTGTCAAAACTCGACTATTGTAACTCCCTCCTTACTGGCCTACCAGCATGTGCACTTAAGCCTCTCCAGCTGATCCAAAATGCCGCAGCTCGCTTGGTCTTCAACCAGCCAAAATTCTCACATGTCTCCCCCCTGCTCCGCTCCCTCCACTGGCTCCCGGTCGCTGCCCGCACAGAATACAAAACTCTGATGCTGGCATTCAAGGCAACCAAAGGTATGGCTCCCCATATCTTGCAAGTATGATTGAACCCTACAAACCCTCCCACGCACTCAGATCAGCCAACGCAGGGAAGCTGGAAGTACCCTCACTAAAAACGCCGGGACAACGCTCCACACGTCCCAAACTCTTCTCCCTTCTGGCTCCAAAACTGTGGAATGCACTTCCCATTGCAGTCAGAACTGCAGCATCACTCCCAATCTTCCGCCGTAGTCTGAAAACCCACCTTTTTAGACTCCATCATGGCCCATAGCACTTACCCTACCCCCTTAGATAGCATTTCTGTAGACTTAGATAGCATCTGATACAGACTTATAGCATGTTATGTAGACGGCACTATAATTGCATTGTATATAGTCATAGCACGCCATAGTACATATGTATAGCATAGTAGTATATACATATAGTTTATATGTATAGTCTCATAATATCTAGATATTCCACTGTTACTTTCTTAGCTTACGCATGTTTTATGATAAATGCTTTTGTGATGTATTCCCATGCTTTTGTTCTTGATTATTGTAAATCGCTCTGGATTAAGAGCGTCTGCTAAATGCCTAAATTGTAAATTGTACAGCAATAATATGCTCTCTTTACTTTTTATTGTATTATATAAAGTATATAAATCACAAAAAGGACTATATTGAAACTATCAAATCCTTTGTTATTGCAATATTAAAGTACTGTACAATGAATCAACTTAATTGAAACTTTCAGCATTAGGGTGTGTGTGATACTGCGATATAAACGTAAACCAATGCTTCTAAAATGTAATCTGAACGTAAATCAATGCTTCTAAAATGCAAGATTTACTCAAGGATACTGAGTAACAATGCAAAGTTTAGTACTGACTATTTTGACTGTTATATGTTTTTGAACATTGTCTTTACATGTTAAGATGATATTATGAATGATATACTGTATGTACAGCTACACATTTTTAAAACTAAAAAATAAATAAAAATATGTTATTGAGCACTGAAATGTGTTTTAATATTCATTGCTGCCAATGTAAAAAGTGAGACTGAGAATAACATTAGGCTACTAATCCTTTGCGATAACCTCATAGATATCGGAGGAATTTCAAAAACATTCTGTTTCTCATAAAACTTTAGTATTATACTGTGTTACGTAGCCCAAGGCCAACATACTGTCTTTATTTCTGTTTACCAATTAATTTAGAAAATATTAAGTTTTTACCTGGTAAACATGGCCTATACTAACATAAGCCCCACATATTCAGAACACATACATTCATCAATAATATGTTATGAGCACTGAGGGTGGGTGGCCTGTCTTAAAAAATCAATCTGAGGGATTATGATATTGAACATGAGCCTGGTTTATCAGGGTCATATGGGTGTAATTACATCAGCAAGGTCTGGACTGTATCAGTAGATAAGCAGCCTCAGTGACATGGAGGCTCACTGTCTCACTAGACCCACAGGTGAACCTGGCTGGGAGGGCACTGCACTTTATACCACGTTGTATCCATCTTGCTCCGCTGTACTGAAATCAAAACCATCGGCCAATTTGAAGAATCTGTGTGTACACGTGCATGATGCGTGCGTGCGTGTGCGAATCACTGCAAATTATATAATGAAGTGGAATGAAAAAGCAATAAGGTGGGGCTTTTCCTACAATCAATCGTCAATGTCAGACACAAAGGAACTGAAAATGGAAAAACATCCTTTGTTGTCGAAAGTACAGCGCGCATATCTAAAGTGAACACAAATATTCCAGTATCAACGGTATCAATGGCACAGGTACACGTTTGCAGGCAGCATATCGTCTCTCTCTCTCTGTCGGGTGGAGGAAACCTCATTATGTCCAAAACTTTTACTTTTCAGGATTTAATTCAAAATGAGCAAAAAGTAGCAGATCCACAAGCTCACAACGTGTCGCTCCGCGCCACATATTGAGCTTCTACTTTTGATCGTTTTGTGTGAAGTATAGGGGATTGATTTTTATTTTTTAAACGTTTGAATTTAGAGTTAAGAGGTTTCTGTCCGACAGCAACGATATAATATAAACCTCAGAAGAGGTTTATATATGGTCTGTACGCCACCTGGACTTCTCATTGAGAGACTGTCTATGAAATGAAGGGACAAACATCTCCTAACGCTCTCACTGATGCAGCATATTAGTGGGCAGACGTGTGCGTGTGCGAGCGCACGTGTGTCTGTGTCTGTGTGTGTGTGTTTTTTCCAGTTGGATTTGCCCTGCTTACTGAGGGACCCCGGAGTCGTGCTACCACAGTCTGTGGGTGAAAGGAGGGTTTGCATGTGCGTGCACGTTTGTGTGTTTGTGGGTGCACGTGTGTGTTCTTCTAATCACAGAATGATGTCAGGTGGAAAAGACTGCATTACTTCCTCTGCCCGTGCCAGCATTCAAACGTATGGAAAGAGAAATGCAATGAGAGATGAAGTAACTAAGAGAGAGAGAGAGAGAGAGAGAGAGAGAGAGGAAGAGTGTGAAAGGGATTGAGAAACAGAGCGAGAAGCCACGTGGTCAGTTTCGTATTCTAGTATTCACCGTCACCAAACTACAATTTGTTCACAAAATGGAAGGCTTTATTAGCGTTTTGTTCCTGCCCTTATAACACATCAATATTCAGTAAATCAATTTAGCTTATAAAAAAGTGGAGTCATTCGCATTTAAACATATAGCTGGTTCTTACAATAACCGACTTTTCAAATTACAGTCGCTTAATGTCGAGCGCGAGTGATTCTAATGGGACGCAGCCTGGGCTTTGTGAGAGAAAGAGTGGCCTGCACTTAAGCATTAATGATCCATGGAGAACATACAAAGAGCTGAGTGGAGCGAGTGATTACTTTCACATAATGATAGGTGACGGAATCGCACAACGCTAATGTCCAAATGGGTCCAACAAGGGGACGAGGTGCCGTCGTCACAACACGTATAGTGTAGTAACTTTGTGAAGTAAATGTTGTACTATAGTGCGCAATACAATCCTATTCATTTGCACTGAACGCAAATGTATAACCACGGACACGGGTCCATTTGGTTACATTTGTACACGCTCAGAGTTAAATTGAGGACTTTACCGTGTGCCCTGTACTAATATTTGTAACTATTCGTCAGAGTTACTCGCTGAACTGTAGGATTGTATACACTTACAGTATGTGTATATGATTCAGTCACGACTCACGATATAGGGACAAACTATACTGCCCTACGAAGCCCAAAGTGTAGTAACTACATTTTTGGACACACCGACTTATTTGTGTATCCCAAAGGTCAAATTAGTGATTTTAGGGGATAATCAATAACGTCAATAAAATATTTACAATATAGTGTAATATCACTTATTTGCTGATATCTCATTTGGCTGACCATTTGAAACAGTTTTGAAACCCAATATCGTCCATTTTGTTCTCTGTAGTTACGGCTTTGTAAGGGTAGTATAGGCCTCACTCATTCGGACCACTGGTATCCAGCCAGCTGCTGAATACTGTTGGAGACACTGCATGGGCAGCATTAGTGGTTATACCACCACAGTGGATTTAGGATGAATTACAGGTTCTAAGAAATGCCATATGCCATAAAAGTTTAGTACAAGCTAAATAATGATTAAACCTATATTCCACCAGGATGTAAAACAAACAATTGTGTATTTTTACATGAAGTAAAGTAATGAAGTCCAAGAAAGAAAGAAAGAAAGAAAGAAGAAGTACATTTTGTAACACCGGTGACCAAAATGATACATGCGATCCCTTGAAACATCCTGCTGTATGTGAAATTGCCTTTTGAAATATTGGAGGGAATAAGTCATTCAAACTTTCCGTGCAGCAGCTTACGGTATATGTACAAGTATCATGCACCCTTTATCAGCAGATATTGATAAAGGGAGGTACAATCACAATGAAATACTACAAAAGTTTCAACTCAATTAAATGACACACAAACGGAACATGCCATCTCTGTCATCTCTACGATTTCTATCTTCCAAGTTTGCCGCCAAACAGAAAACTCTACGTTCTGAAAAAAAAAACGTCCAAGAGATTATGGACAGTTTCAATACTGTGATGATACTCACACCCAAAAGCCCCTTCCGGCAGCACTTCAACGGTGATGGGTTCAATGGCCCCCCCAAAAGCCTTTAAGAACCACAAAGACGGACATCCAAAACCCAGGGAGCGCACGCAGCACAAAGAGTGCCGGGGATCATGACACACACACACACACACACACACACACACACACATGTTGCCTGGCAAAAAAAAAGTCTCAGAGCTCAAGTCCAAGCTCAAGCAAACTGTGCCTGAGGGATCTTTGCTCCACCTCCTTCCTACTCTGTGAGTTAAAGGGTGGGGAGAGAGTCAAAGCTATGGAGAGAGTAGTCTAGCCTGCATCATTCACAGAAGTTTGGCTTTTCAAAACCACACCCAGTAACACACACAGGGGGGGGGGGGGGGGGGGGGGGGTGGAGGGGCAGTGTGTGTGTGTGTGTGTGTGTGTGTGTGTGTGTGTGTGTGTGTGTGTGTGCGTGCGAGTGTGTGTGTGTGTGTGTGCAACGTGTGGTGTGTGTGTGTGTGTGTGTGTGTGTGTGTGTGTGTGTGTGTGTGTGTGTGTGCGCGCGCGTGAGAGAGAGAAAGAGAGAGAGAGAGAGAGGAGGGGAAACACTGAAGTTTTCCTTAAATAACAAGCGAGGAGGGAGGGAGGTAACTTCTGGTTTCGGGCTCACCCAGAGCCTTGAAATAACCAGGCAGCCTGGCTGTGTTATGAAAAGAAAATTATGACGCAGCGCAGCAGCGGGCTGCTTTCAGGATGTTTACGTGATTTGGCAGAGGCTCTATACTTTTAAAATGAAGAAGAGGAAGAAAGAAAAAAACAACAACATTGGCAGTGGGCGTGTGGTGGGCCCTGACGTTAAACACTGGATTACAGAGATAAAAAGGATTAGCTTGTGTTGTGTCTGTGCACACCCGCACAGGTTCTTTTGTGTGCTCGTGCATCTCTCTCTCTCTCTCTCTTTCTCTCTGTGTGTGTGTGTGTGTGTGTGGATACATTATGCCTGTACATTTGCAGATGTGTGTTTATATATATATTGATGTGTACTCGAGTAGGCACGGCGGGTCTATAGTTTGGGCTTCCCTCTACCTCCTCGTTGATGGCTAACAGCTGCCCCTTCTTTCCTGTTTGAGTGGGCACATGGTCTATGCTATAATGTTGTAATCATACAGTGCACCTACATCTGTTTGGCATTAGCTAAACACGTGCAGTCCCATAGCATTTCTTCTGCCCCTGTCGTTTATTTGATCTGGTTTTATTATAACGTATGCTTTTTTCTGGTGGCCCCCGGTGCCTCACAATGAACGCCACGAGCGCACGGTGGCCCCAGGCCCAGTGGGAATCAAACCGCCATGTCTCGTGGTGTTAAGGCCAATTTATACTTCGTTGCACGCGATTGCAACCGACAAAAGGGTCGCTCGTCATTTCTGACAAGCGGCGTCTGTCGGAAACTTCGGAAGGGTTATCTGAAGAAGTGCAGTATACTGTTTGTTTCTCTCATATTCTGCTTTGTTGAGTACTTTAGGTTTATTTTATTTTATTTTTAACTAATACATACAAATATCTGTATCCATATATATCCATATCCTACCATATCCTTAATGTATAATGAGTAGGATTTGTCAGTTGCGCTTTGTAACATTCAAAGTTAGCTCCTCCTCCTCAACAACACCAACCGAATCAGAGCAAATGACAAAGGTTGACGCCCAGAAACGTAGTGATAGTAAAGTAACATTTAAAAAATACAGTCCCTAGACACATGCACGCACCAACGCACACACACACACACACACACACACACACACACACACACACACACACACACACACACACACACACACACACACACACACACACACACACACACACACACACACACACACACACACACACGCACACACACACACACACACACACACACACACACAATAATGGGTCATATGTGGAGATAAACCTTAGAGTTCCTTGTTTTTATTGTTTAATAGCCAACAATAAGTTCTGACAATTTATCGAAGGGGATCTCATGTCTTGTGTTGCCTTTTCCGTGGAATATCTGCCCTAAAACTTCTATGCCCTTTTGATTGTGACAAAGTACACCCCTAATACATTTACCTAAGATAGTCAGATAGTCAGGCAATAAAAGGACAGCTGAAACTCATGTGTAACAGGGTGTCAAACACTTACATTTTACGGTTTTACGTTACCTTTTAAAGGGATCAACTCTGGCTTCTGTGTCAGCACAAATGTGGAAAAAATACCTCTTCACTACAGATCCACCAAAATGGAGCTAATCCTAACAAGCTAATGGAGCTAATCCTAACAAAAACTAAAAAAAATGTTTCTTGCCTTCTTCATGGGAAGTAGCCTGGCCCGGCAATGTTTGTCCATTAGTTTCTATTTGCGACCAAATGTTATGTTGCTAGGGAACAGTGTCCTCTATCAAAGCGATCGAATTAGCATGAAACTCAGTGTCCCCGATGCATATTCAGAACCTATTTACTTACATGTCACTGGGATCATGACGTGTGTACAGAGAGATCTCTATTCAAAAGGGCAAAATCCTATATCGGTGCGCGTGCGCCTCTTTGCCTACGCAGCCCACAGGTGGCACGGTATTCAAAGTCTTTAAAAAAAGGAAATCGATAAACATCCACAAAGAAAAGAAGAAAGCTACCTTAAAAAACAAAAGAAATGGCACAGAGGAAGAGGTCTGGAGCGCACGCTCACAGTTTAATACGTGCAAATAACTTACATTGGTTCTTTGAACCCATTAAAACGTTTTCTTTGTTAAGCTGTCAGCCATGGGGCCCAGACGTCTTCCTCTCCGCTCATCTTGGCTGTCTATGTGTGAGGTGCTGGTTCTTATAAAGCTGGCTGACGTGTAGAGATATTCCCTCATTCTACATAAAATGGTGTTTATTTGTCTGGGCCTGTGCGATTTACTGAGACTAAACGGATACTGAACTATTGACAGATCGTTTGCGAGGGGCCATATAAAATGCTATCTGACAAAGGAGGCTTCAGGAAACAAACAATAAAGAGTCTGTTTGATCTGGCCCACTGCCCAGATGGCAAGAGAAAATAAAGGCTTGCCTATATGCACTACGCACACTGACGGGGAGAAGACTTTCACCTGCACCTTTACTGCACGTGTGTGTGTGTGTGTGTGTGTGTGTGTGTGTGTGAGTGAGGTTGTGGTAATATCCCACACAAACGTAGCGTCACTGTTCTGGGCAGGTCATAGTATTATGTCGAAATTAGGCAAACTGGGCGAAAATAGCATGCCGGCTATTTTCGCCGTCTGACGTACAACGACGTAAATGGTGGGTTTAAGTGGTTAATGCGTTGACAATCTTGTGTGTGAAAGCTACGTCCATGAGTCCACTATTTCTGTGAGTACGTATATATTTCTCTTTGTGTATGAATGAGTCATGGCGGAGTGACCCCGCCCTGCGTGGGCAGTCTATTCGGCGGGGTGGGAGCATTTAGCCTCTGTCAGACTGTCTGTCCCATGCAGGAAGAAGCATGCACACAACTGGCCTTTGTTTCAAATGTCACCCCTCTCAATTGAGGAAAAGAGAAGACATCTCTCTCTCTCTCTCTCTCTCTCTGTGATTAAATCCATCCCACGACACTCTTGCTGACTGCAAAAAAACATAATCTAATTGAACCAAGATTCTGATCTCTGTGACTGGATATTTTTGTCCATATTCTTGTCCAGGGATTTTTCTTTGCTTCACGGATAAAAAAAAAAGAAAAGTAAGAAAATGTGACGCTAGACTACTGTTCAAATTTGCCTTCATACCAAATGTCACCCCTTCACATTCAACTTAAGATTCTCTAATGATGTGAGACTAACGTGCGTTTGAAGTCCTGAAGTACATTTGCAGCTGTTTTGCAATGTGGCCTATAGGCAAATTATAATTGATGGCAATAGTTTCAGAAAGAATAAATGAAGAATAATTCAGACTCTGATCATTTGCCAGCAAAGAGCAGAACCCTATACTTAGTTGAGCGGAGTCCCTCAGCGGAGTCCCTCAGGGCTCTATACTAGTGTATTTCTGTTTTTGCTCTACTTTAAATATCTTCACTGAAAACAGCCGATCGACCTCTTTAACATCTTTAAACTCCAGCATCCGTATTCTGGGGGAAAAAAAACTTTTCTGATGAGCTGTCTTGGGTGTAACATGGGCGGTGGCATCTGACCGAACAGCCTCAAACTCTGCACGTGTATCCCGTATGACCGCAGAGGTGTTCAGTGGCACTATTTTTCGGACCAACCAATGCTTGCCGAGAATCGAAAAAGCCACGGATACCTCCATGCCGGCACGTTCACACAAAGACATCAAAGGGGGCTTCAGCCCCTGCCCTTTTACCCGTTTGTCAAAAACTGCCCTCTCCAGACCATGAATGCTGCATTTACTATACTAGTCCTTACCCGTTGTGAGATATTTGCCCCCCCCCCCCTTGTGGCCGTGAAGGGTACTGCGCCCGGGTGCGTTTGTAATTGACTAATAAATAAATTAATAATCATTAATTTGTCAAATGGAAAAAAGGGCTTCGTTACGCCCTCCATATGCATATGGTCAATGCCTGTGTGAAAAGTGGGAGCGATTGGTGCAGGCAGTAAGGAGTTACGGCACTGTTTCTGACAGACACACACACGGACACACGGACACACACACATTTGATATTATAAGTATGATATATGGTGAAAGTCAAGGAATGCAAAAAAACTTGAACATAACATTTTGTGTTGAAAGAATGTGTCCTCTGTGTATAGAAATCCATGTTGTACGCATACGCCGTATCTTCAATAGCTAAAGAGTGCCCCGAAAATTGCTGATCTACAAATAACTTTCAGTGACTTTCAGCCCCTGTCTCTCCAACATTCTCTCAGAGAACAGTCCCTGCATATGGCAGCATAAAGGACTACGGGTGCAATGAGCGTTTAGGACAATTTTACAACCAGGATCCTAATGTTACGTCTACACTGGATTGTTACCACAGTATGGCTGATAAGGAATTACGATATGAAATCCAATCTGTGACGCACCATATGCATATATTTACATAGCCTGTAGGCTTGCTGTATGTGTAGCGGCTGTAGCCTATGCAGTGATGTGCTCTAGATTTTTTGTTTAGGTCATAATTAAAAATGTCCCTCCCATACGCACAAGTCAAGGGATTCACATGTCTTAATGGCTGTTGGTAGGGCGTTCCACATTTGGATGGCATAGGAAGGACTGAAATGAATTTAGTCACTTGACTGAGCCCGAATCTGGGTTGTACATGGTTTGTTGAACTCCCTCTGGTGTTGTGGGTGTGGACTTTGTTGACATTAAAAGTATTTAAACAGGTACATGGGTATCTTGGTGGTGTAGCAAATCTTGTGGACCAGACCAATTGCAAGATGCTGTACTCTGTCGTCAACCCTAAGCCATTCTAGCCTGTCAAAATGAGCAGGGGTAATTCGGCCAATATAGTAGCCTGACCAGTTTGTTTTGGGAAGTCTGGAAGGGTGTATAGTGTACAACACTGTACAGGAATCTTATTCTTTGGTTGACTTTTTTGATTACGTTAGTTGTCATTTTATCACCGGAAAGATTAGGAAATTTAGGTAATTTCATCTTTTCGCGTGATAATAATTGTCACCCACTCCAATAAATCATTTGCCTTGCTGAGATTACTATTTGATTCAAAGAGAATGGATTCAGTTTTTCTCAGGTGTAATGATAGTTTGTTCAGTTAGTGAGCCAGGAGCAGATTCTACCGAGGGCCTTTTCAACCTGCAGTTTGTTCCTGTCTGAGACCAGCAGTGCTGAGTCATCTGCGAACAGGAACAAGTTTCAGTCACAAGCTGATGTCATGTCGTTTACATATATTAGGAACAGTAAAGCCCCTAGTATGCATTCTTGTGGAACGCCACAGCTCCCTGGGAGGAGGGGGCAGTGTTCCGTTCCCCTCCTCCACCATCTGTTCTCTCCCCTCCAGGTAAGATTGCATCCAGCTCACTGATGTGCTATCAAAACCAATTGCTTTTAAGCCCAAACCACACCAAAAGGTCACCATGTAACTCATTGGGTCCAAACGGTTGCGAGGAGTTGCATGGTGACCCTTTGGTGTGGTTTGGGCCATTGAATTCAACCAGTTGAATCACTTGGGACGACGTGCGTCAACGTGCAACAGGACATATCACACCACTGGGACAACGCTAAAACTGTCCTGACCCTTTGGTGTGGTTAGGGCTTTATCTTATTAACCAGTATGGAGTGGTTCATGGTGTCGAAAGCTTTTTGGAGGTCCAGCATGACCATGCCGCAGTATTTGCCAGCATTGTGTTTGATGTGGTCGCTCAAATAGAAGAGTGGGATCAGCCTGTGTGTGGGATGTATTTGTGGGATCTGTAGTGTATAAACTATAAGGGGTCATTTCTCACCAACTAACCACTCACATTTGTCTGTTCCGTTGCTAATTCAGATGACCTGCATCTGACCCCTGTTTCTCGCGTCTGGCTGCAACACACTTTAGCAGCACTCATGATGCTACAGATTCAGAGATGAATAGATAGAATAGATTAATTAAACAACACACTTTAGCAGCACTCATGCTACAGATTCAGAGATGAATGAATAGATTAATTAAAGATGACACAGAGGTGTCTATTAGGGTGACGGAACGATCCAATTCAGAATAGATGAGCACCGCAAGTGCTCATTTGGAGAGGTCGGCTCAGTCCGAGGTACTTGAGCACGCAAAGAGATCAGATGTTATGGTAGTGTTTGTGCACTTGTGGCCACATGACTGCTTAATTGATTGATTTGTAGTACTCTTTTATTAACCGTTCGATGCTTAGTAAACCGATATTTAGTTGACCGGGCTCGGCTCTCGTCTGTACTTTGTCCTTTGCCGATCCACAAGCTCAGAACCTGTTGCGTTGCGACATGTTGTGAGGTTGTATAGACAGATCACTGTTTCCCAAACAGTGGGTCGGGACACATTTGTGGGTCGCAGGTCCCTTAATGTTTTTGTTTCCAACATTCTGTTTTGAATTATTATGATTTCAAAACATTTTCAAAAAACATTCCCAAAAAAAAGAAGAAAATATTCAAAATTCAATATTATTTTTATTTCATGAAGAAAATCAAAGAAATTCTATAAATTAGAAAGCAAATATTTAAGGTGTGAAGATAGCTGATCTAAAAGCTTGCAACACTGAGCGAATCAACGCGTTGTGCGCCTGTAGATCTGCTATTTTCACTAGTTTGGGTCCCGGGCAAATGTCTAATCTCTCTTTTGGGTTTCGACCTGAAAAGGTTGGGCGGTATAGATCATCTATTTTCAGATTAATATTGCGATGCTAGGTTTCAAATGGTTAACAGTCTGACTTTGTTCAAGCTAGTGCTCACTGCTTATTTCAAGCAACGAGCTGAGAATCTGTCCTGTGTAGAACCCCGGCGTGGGGTGGGTGGGCTGTTGGAGAATTGGCACAGACATGTTTGTAGCGTGACAGCGTTATGGATCCCCGATGTAATTTCAGACAATGATGGAAATCATTTTTGCAACTCAAAATTAATTGTTTTTGACTTGATTTGCTGAACTTAAATGGGAAAATGTGTACAGAAGTAGCACTGTGTGTGCGTGTGTGTGACTGTGCGTGCGATTATTCAAACTAAGTCAGCAGCACAATAAGATGCTCAGCATCTAGCCACAGGCACGTTGCACAGCTACTAGTCCAACTTCTTTCCACACTCTAATCAGACAATGCTGCGCTCAACTAATCGTTACACACACAAAGCTGATTCACAAACTACTTCTGTGTAAACAACAGGTGCTGCCATTGTTTCTTCTCCAAGTCATCCAAAGACAAGACAGCTCTGTTACATAGAATGAAAATACATCGCATGGATGCACCTGGGACGTATCCTCAGTGATGTACCCCAAGGTCATCGGGGGTTTTGGGTCTCGCGAACATCATACCCCTCACTCGGGTGACCCAGTCGGGGTCATCAAGTCCAGTAGCGTCCCAGTAGCTACCCTCGATCAGACCCACTAGGGAAAGACCAGGGCCACACAATCCGTTGGAACCACTCCGGAAGGGTTGCACCAGACACCCAGCACCAGACACTTCATTCAGGAGGGGTGGATTCTTGAGCCGCAATGGTTCTGCAGGCAATACATGTGTACTGTAGGTATATATACTCAAAGTTGGTATGTCTGAGTGGCTTAATCTTAGTATGGCATTGGCCTATATACCGCCAGCTCCATGTACTTGATGCACAACATACAGCCAACTTAGGATCGGACACCGAAACATGTGGTCCAAAGACAAGTGTTCTACACAGACTGGCCCCTTTTCCACCAAAATAACTTTGGTTCTAGAACTGGTTCCGTTATAGATTATTGGAACCTTTGATGCTTTCACGGATCAGGTGGCCATTTTTTTGGTTCCAGTTCCGAACCAACTTTTAGGGTTCTGAAACAATTCATTTTGAGTGGAAACACTCTTTCAATATTAGG
>NC_139709.1:39385790-39408290 GCF_964188405.1 Protomyctophum parallelum | reverse complement strand
TACAGTAACACAGGGGGTCAGTGAACCCTTTTCAAAAGGTGACATTGTTAACACCCCATGCCTGTTCAGCATAGGTGTGTTGTATAATATCAAACAAACGCTGACAGGTTTATTTAATGTACGAAGTTCTGTTTATTTTACATAGTTGAATAGATTTTCTTTTCTTTTCCGTACAGCTTTACTTTCCTGAGCTCTTCTACTAATGTAAGATTTTCAACATTTCGAAACAAGGCAAATATTGGCTAACCGCCCTCTGCTATTTAGGTCAAGGTCATAATGTTTGTTTCCTTATAATGTCTTCTTTAAATATTCAGATTTTAGTTTTCTGGCTCTATATCTTTGAGCAGATAACTGTGTGTGTGTGTGTGTGTGTGTGTGTGTGTGTGTGTGTGTGTGTGTGTGTGTGTGTGTGTGTGTGTGTGTGTTGTGTGTGCGCGCGCGCGCGAGAGCGAGCGTGCATGCGTGCGTGGCACGCAAGTGTGGGTGTGACAGAGAGAAATAATGTGAATATATTGATCCATGTGTGCAATTACCAGAGAGAAATAATTTGAATATATTGATCCATGTGTGCAATTACCGGTAGGTTGAATGTCACTGTTCAAAAATTTGTGAATGCAGAAGCAAAACAAATGTTGAGAAGATACGTATGATGGTGGATTAACAGTGGGAAGTATGTCAAATATACGCCTACACCAGGCACGCATTCAGTTCACTGTCGGGCAGAAAACCTTGTCCACATTTCACATTTTTGTAAATTAAAGCCCTATACTTCATCAATCAAGAGTGTTGCAGATCCACTAGTCAAGTCAAGGCAATTTTATTTATAAAGCACATTTAAAAACTGCCAACAGCCGACCAAAGTGCTGTTCACCAAGAGAAAAAACTAGCTCACAAGGCATCGCAATGAGCTGTATATAGATAGGCTATTTTCACTATTTTAAAATGCTTTTACATTAAAAAATAAGAAATGAAGGAAGTCAAGTGATTTGGACATTGGACAATGTTTCCAGCCGACAGCGACGACACACGTGAACTGAAGCCAGACAGGATGAAGCCTGATAGCTTAATGAGTCTAATGCCTTTGGGAGTACAGGAAAACTCATAAAATGTTTTAAGGCACAAACTGAACTACGTATTCAAATGTACCAAAAACTACAGTATGACATCACCATCTGCATTTATATTCTATATTTGTGTTGCTACACACGCTGTATCATTTACTCCATTGAACTACTCTAACTATTCCAACAAACATTGTTTTGGTGTAATTGCCGGCTACGGAAATTATACCCGTGTCTTTTAGGACCATTTGTTCTTTGTTTGCTCCAGTGATTAGCAGTGGAAGTGTGCATGGGAAGAATATGATGTCCTGGGGCTGTGCTTCCTTGCTGTTATTTTTTTTTCTTCCGCTGTGGTTTGGTCTGGTCTAGTTTGGCGCGTCTGTTTAGGCCGCGTGCGCATGTCTATAACAATAGTGTCCAGACCCCACCAGACAGTGCCATTTACACAGGCTGTATGTGTTTGCTATGGTGGAAATGAGGGATCGGAAGTCGGGGATCATTAGCAGAGGGTTCTTGTCCTGAAGATGCAGGTCAGTCGTACGGCTGGATGTTATATGAGGCAGAAAGTGCTTATGTTTTGGCAGGGTTATGGGAAATTGCAGTCCCACAACGATATAGTTCTGGTTCCAGTTTGCTTCTGCCCTGCTAGGCGCTGTGTGGGTCTCACAACTACAGTACACAGACTACAGACAACTGGATTTAACAATTAAATGGCTTAATTAAAACAATTGTATTTTATTATAATTATCATTATGCATAATGTCAACTTTTTTATGTTTATTATTGACACAATGGCTGCATCTTTTTGTCCTATCGAGACTCGTTCACTACATTATATTCAATATGTACAGGGTCAGTTCCTGTACATATCATACTATCATCATCATCATCATCATACTATAATTCTAACAATGTCTGTCTGTCTGTCTGTGTGTCAGAGCCGTAGTGTCAGAGCCGTAGCTCCTCATTGCCTGCACCAATCGCTCCCACTTTTCACACAGGCATTGACCATATGAATATGGAGGGCGTAACGAAGCCCTTTTTTTGATTTGACACATTAATGCTTATTAATGAATTTATTAGTGAATTAAAAACGCACAGGGCAAATATCTCACAACGGGTAAGGGCTAGTTGAATATAATGTAGTGGAGAGCCAGTCTCTCAGAGAACCTGAGTTACAGTGTAACCCTCAGGCCTCTGGTATAGGCACATTGATAAACCTTAACGATTAAATGTTACATTATGTCAAATACGTTCATGAAGCAGAATTAATTACATTAACTCAACATATCCTGGATCAATATGTATTCAAATTTCATAATTCGTAATAAACGTACAGCCTTAAAGCGCAAATAACATGCATTTTAAAACTGCTTTTAATATTTAATAATCATATTGTCTATGTCCTTCAAAGTTATTTCTAATGGTTTGAGCCTCAATCACCACTCTGATATAACCAGGCCTTGTCAATTCTTTCTGGACTTTGAAAGCAGTTTTAGCTGCAGTACCACACTGTCCTGAGGTGGAGAGGGTGCTGATATACAGATTATTTAATATTTGAGTCATTATAATACTCATGCTAGATAAAACCAGGCTTGTTTCCATTCCATGCCAGCTTGGAAAATCAACAATGGTGGACATTGTAAACAAAGTGGAAATGCAAATTGAACTGAAGACTGAAGAAATTGAGGAATTATACAAAGTAGGGTGACATTGATGACATCACGATGAGGCCAAAATCAGTCGAGCTGTTTCTGAGAGCAATTTCCATTAAAACACCCATATGACATGAAGGCCTGATTGTTCAAAATTGGTTATTTGTGGGGATAGAAAACACATATGGGAGCCCCAAAAACACAAAAGAAATTGTAAAAGTTGAATTTTATGTTAGGTCCTTTAACAGTTTTGGCCCCTGGACAAAAAAAACATTATGCCCATTAAAACATTGGAAAATGAAATTGAATAAATACATAAATAGGAAATGAGCAGGAAATGGAGGCGTAGTTAAAATAAGCTGCTCTAAAGAAATATGTAAAAATGATTATGGTATGTCATGCACTTGGCAGTATGTTTCCCCGCACTCGCATGCCAGTGACTTACTGTATACTTTGTTGTGCACCGGTATCGCACACCGAAACTAGCAGATCTGCAAACTCACAGAACGCATCGCAAAGCCACCCGCTGTGAGCTTGTAGAGCGGCTATTTCAGGACCCCTCGGTCCACCTTCTCCTCTGGTCTGATAGAAGTGTACTGCTGTCCAGTCAGCCAGCTGGTCCTGACTATCAGCAGGCCTGTGGCTCCAGCTGATGGCAACCAGATGGTGTGGCAAGCACACACCCACCCACCCAAACAAACTCACTCACACACGCACACATGCACGCGCACACGCACACCGTCACACACACAGAGACATACTGTACACACGGGGATGCGTGAGCTGAACATCCTCTACGCTCCGCTCAAAAGCACAAAGAGCTAGTAGCTCTACCTCAGTCGACCCCACACAACAAGCCGCCCGTATTATCAAAGGCCCAGACAACGGGGAAGAGGAGGAGAGTGAGAGGGGAGAGTCAGATGGAACATATACTTCAAGGAAAGGAACTTCCTCGAGGCCATAAAGCAGAGAAGGCTCTGATGAAAAGATCAGAACAATTATTTATACTTTCGATAGTCGTGGAGCACATATTATCCCTGACATATTAATAGCAGAATAAATTATGGAAATTGAGGACATGCTCAGACATTATACCGTATTGTATATTATTGAAAACGAAAACTGTCAAGAGATATAAAAGGTCATCTCACGCGATAGGCTGTATCTGAAATATATTCACACACACACACAGCCCTAAAACAGACTTGATTGCAGCGTTCAATTCGATATTTAACTGTAATTTCATTTTAGTTGTGATTTGCATAATACAAATCTTTACTAACAAGCAGCAGTATTTCTCCTGTAAGCCGTTTCCCATCCATTTAGATGGTTTTGGTACTATAGACTATAGAGCGTCGCAGGCCCGCCTCAAGACATTGTGTTTATTGTCATGAGTTGGCAGAGTTTCCTTTGTACGAGGCTTCCAGGTCTTTAACCCATTCAGAACGGGAACCCTTTTGGTGTTGTAAGCATTATGTTATACTGAAAAATAGCAGATCTACAAGCTCATAGCGCTTGTATATAGAATATGTATTCTTTCAGAGCGAACATGTTTAACTCAAATATTTGCTTCCGGGGGGGGGGGTCCCTGGATCAACATATTTTCAGATGGGGGTCGGCGGCCAATTACATACATTTTTTGGGGTCCTTCGTCCTTGTTAGAGAACGACTGAAACAGCCGTTTCAGTCTTCATGAAAGGGGGCCGGACTGCGACGCTCTATAATAGGCATGCGGAATCAGCACCACAAAGTAATGAGCATCTTCTGGTTCCTCTGAAATGAAACTAATTTCTCTAACACTGTTTATAGTTTTTGGGGTATGTTTGAAGTTACACGCGTAACAAATTGGCTTTTGCGCGGGCTCATTTACATGACATGCCCATTTGTCTGTGGCGAGGTTGCGCGACTCCAGTGAATGCTCACAGTATACACCTAAAGGTTAAATGGAACAGCTGTGGCTGTTTTATGGACTTTTACTGATAATCAAACTCAGATCAATCATCCATATTTCACATTTGTTGGTATTTCTCGCAAAAAGGGCCTATTATGCACTATGTAAACACACCAGAAATAGAATGAAGAATAGGGAACCAGCGAAACAGCAGTTTGATCAATGCTGACATCTGCCACGTCGTCTAAACCATCATGTTTTGTCTAAACTCTATTTATTGTCTCATATTTAATACAATTATTCACACTAATGGCAGACTCTGGCAGGCTGTTTTTTTAGTGTGATGTTTGACCAGCTGAATTTCATAGATTGTTCTCCCGTCAACGCTTACAGCGGCACCAAGGGCATACAGTAGGCCTACATACACAAAGCAGAAATAAAAATAAACAAAAGGCTGAATGCACTCAGGTTCACCGTTAGAGCCAGGTTTCAGCCCTGTGAGCGACCATATCAAATCATTTGCATAAAAATAAATGGCAAATCCTCCCCTCTTTCATACAGAGCATATTCCATGCCTTGTGTATTTCGCATAAAACAAGGAGGCCCAATCATGACAGATTATTTCACGGCAGTGAATCCAGTCAAATTGGGAAGCACTTAAATTCGGCACAATAATTTGGGTCGCAATGACTTCACTCTTCTCTGTTTACACAGCTCAATCCATACTGTCCATCTTGCTGTTTGTCTCACAAACAGAACTAAATGTGTTTCTGGTCTTTTCCCTTTGAACGCTTGTCAAGAGACAAGAGAGTAGTGGAGTGTGCAGCATGGCGAAGGCTCCAGTGAAAATGGACGGCCTGGCCGGCAGCCTATACCGCTGTACTACAACCATATGGTGGATGTTCCTCATGTTTCTAGTCAAACATCTGAAGTTCTTTGAACCTCTTTAGTTACTGTGCGTACAGTACAGTGATGTCCCCCCCACCCCCCATACCATTAAAGGTAGCGTGTTTTCAGGAATGGGGATACTCACTGGTTCACGGGAAATGAAAATATGACGAATGAATGACTCGTTCGGCTTTTTCACGCCACAGGTCACTTGTGTATGCCATGCGCTAACATGGAAAGTCTTTTGGTTTTGAGTTTGTGGTTTCGTCTTTGGAGGGGGGGGGGGAGGGGGGGTTTACAATAAGTTAAGACATTACCTAAAATGCTATATAAATAATCTCCTCTCGACATCTCTCCGCTAACAATAGGACAGGAGAAGTAGGAATTCAAGTAAACAATAATGTTCCTATAATATACACGAATAAAAATAGATTCTTCCTTTTGTTGTTTTTAGTTTTTTTTTTAAATGTTCACCAGGTTTTCTTTACCCTACAGCCCTTTATATCATCCTCTATGGGCAGCCAGGCTTCAGATATTGGACAGCATCCCAAAACCTGAGCTGAATTAAAATGAAAGTCTCCCACCCCCCTCCACACACACACACACACACACACGCACACACACACATCCAGAGGGGGGACCTACTATAAAAGGGGCTTACGGTAGGGACCACCATCCGTGCTCGTCATACTGACTGTCTCCGTTTGTTATTCCAGAGAACGGGCTACAGCCCCGATAGGCCTCCAGCACCCGCAGCCAGTCTCACACTAGACCGCGTCTCTCTGATTCCCTCCACCGCACGCTGTTCCCTGCGACTTAATCTGCACGGCTCTCTCTTCTCCTCCTCTTTCAGCTCATTACCCTGTGAGTCATCACTGTGGCTTGGCGCGGGGATCAAGCAGAGGAGGAGATGGATGGGCGCTTCCACGAGCAGACGTGGAGTTAAGACTCGAGGAGGTTAAAGGAAGGGTGGACGGCGCACAAATGCTGCGAAAGAACTTTACTACTAAATTATGTGTTATGGTTCCTGTGGTGAAATGTACATTTACTCAACGTACTGTACTCGAGTACAACATTTCTGATCATTTTACTTTGAGTATTTCAGTGTTTTGATACTACATCTCAGAGGCAAATATTGTACTTTTTTACCGTAAAATTATCTGACAGCATTAGTTACTATAGCCTACGTTTCAGACTTAACCACTCATGCCCCATTTACACTTCAGCAATTCAAATTGCCAATCAACAAGCTCACAACATGCCATGATGTGATGCTGTGTGAGCTTGGAGATCTGCTACTGCAACATTTGAGAACTTTTGTAAAAGAGTATTTTCGTCTCCAAAACTAGTAGAGACTATGACTATTTTCGCCCCTGTCCGTCCGTCCGTCCGTCTATGAGCAGCTAATCTCCGGCACTGTTGAAACGGTCAGCGTGACACCAGTACTACTGATACCAGTACTCCTTGGAGGCCACACAGGTAAAAAATCTCTGCTGCAAATGTCTCACATCGGCCTGTTATAGAGGCCCATTTTTGCTAAACCCATTTTTGGATAATTCTCCTACAGATTTTGCCTAAACATCACACAAATTGGTAAACATTATCTCTATGTTCATGTCATTACGACAATTCTCTCAGTTTGTGCTGAAAATAGCAGATCACAATAGTCGATTGCCTATTTTCGATGACCTTCTTGGAGACACTGGTCGATGAGGTATAGGGTGTTTTGTTATAGAACCCTTAAAATAAATGCTTTTAGATTAGAACCGTGGTCTGAAAGGCTCTTCCTGGAACCCCATTTTTTTATTCTATGGCATCATTCTGAAGAACTATTTTCGGTTCCAGTTGGCGCCTTCATTATTTCGTCTGTAGGCTTTGGTTTAGTGAGATGACGATGGACTCTTCTGGGGTTGTGTCCAGCCATGCTGTGTCCTGACTCCTGCCTGCCTGAAAAGATGTAGGGCTCAGCACAGGCTTATATGTGTTATTCTTTCCACATAATGGGAGAAATGATGCAGCTGCCATATGAACTTCAAATAAAATCAAGTTTGTTGTTGCTGTTACTTGCCAAATGGCAAGTAACAGCATATCGTGGTAGCTGTATTTAGCCTTAGGTATGCGTGAACTTACAACTCTTCAGAGTTGTAAGTTGTAAGATGTACGGGCGGCACACAAGGTGGCACTGGCACTGGCTCAAGAGCTGGAGTTGCCGCCTTGGAATGGAAAAGGTTGATGGCTTTGTGTTGAAGTGTCCTTGAGAAAGATTGGACCCCTAACTACTCCCTATGGTTGGTGTGTGTGTGTGTGTGTGTGTGTGTGTGTGTGTGTGTGTGTGTGTGTGTGTGTGTGTGTGTGTGTGTGTGTGTGTGTGTGCGTGTGCGTGTGCGAGCGCGTGCGTGCGAGAGAGGATGATCTAAAGGGCTTTGGAGAGCAATTTATTTCAGACATACTTCAATTCTTCACCTTTCTACCTTTACCTTTCTAGCTACATTATTATCAGTCTGTGGCCATCACCTCCTTCAGACATACATCAATTCTTCACCTTTCTACCTTTATCTTTCTAGGTATTTTATCAGTCTGTGGCCATCACCTCCTATGAAGAAGTTTAGTCCCACTGTGTAGCGAGCCTGTTTCATAACATTATGAACTCCTCCTGACATGATGTGCAGTTGAGCCATGTGAAATCTAAGCCCACATCTCATCTCTCCCTACCAAACATTCTTTTATGAAGTCTGGCAGCCGCTGAAATATTGTCACACCCTTGAGAGAGTCAACTCGTGTGTGATAGCTAGCAAACCCAATTATATCCGTGAGAACAAACAATCATTTAAGCAGTTGTTTTCAACCCTTCAAGGCCCATTATTTATTTGCCATTTGAACCACGTACGTGTGATGAGATTTAGCCTCTCACACCCAAAACTAAAGAATATGTTTTGTTTTCATTCCATGCTGGTACCATAGGATATAACAGGAAAACGTTATTTTACAATATGTAGTTGTGTAGACTTAATTAGAATTAAGTAATACAAATATTTAACAATAATTTAACTCTGGGTAAAATAAAACCAAATGCCACTTGGTTTCATTTTGCACTCTCAAGAGTTAAAGATCTATAAGGGTTCCATTTGGGGACCTCCTGGAACACCCTCAAGGACCACTGGTGAAAACCACTGATTTAAAGCCATGCTGCCCTATACTGTAGAGGGCTTAAGATGGATTTTGATGGCCATGGTCAAAGTCACTAATCTAAATGGAGTCCACTCCTATTGGCTTACATTTATTTCAGGTCTGATTAGTTTTGCCTGCCTTTGCCATCCATTTATTTCCGTCTAATGAGGTATATAGCTCCTATAGACGGCCAGTCACAGACAGGCTAGGTCCTGCCCTATGGGCCCTGCCTGGCTGTGGACGCCCGCACCTCACAGAGCCATGCCGGTTCAAATGTTTCATCTTTATCTGACGCTCGTAAAGCTGCTAAGGTAACACTAGCCAGAGCTCAGTTAAGCGCCCGTTCTAGTCAGCCCTCATTATAAGTCAATGGGGGAGATACGCAGCAGACGCACGCCCCAAATTGTAGCCCTGTCGTCCACACACACTTGATGTAGGTACATTGGTACTGACAAGGACATTATTGTTACAGCGTGGGGTTGTGGCACAGAGCACCTTTTGTTTTGGTGTTTGCTGTCTTTCACCAAGAAAGCAATGTGTTCACCATTTGCATTTTGAAGTGGTGCAACCACTTCGTTAAGGAGCTATGTGTGTCTGTCCCTGGCTGGGTTCCTGGGTCCCTGTCTGTGTCCGAGCATGAAAATAGCGTTTTGTTTGTTTTCACAACGAAGTGTCACTGCCAAACACACACACCCACACGGTAACTCTGTCATTTCTCGACCGTTTCGGACGCGGGGCGGCTCGCCGGAACCGGGCCGGCACCCTGGGTCGCGTTCCTGTGGGTGTGGAAGTTCTGGGGACCCCCAAGGGAACTCCACACGGACTTGCACCACTTACTTCACGCAGTTGTGATTTTATCTATCCCCCAAGCTTCCAATGTATACACTCAAAAAAGACAAAGCATGGAATATATAGAGTCACATATGTATTGAGATTTTTCTGAAAAAATTTATCTATTCAAGTACTGTATACACTTAACTAAACCCTCCTACCCCCCCTCAGACCCGCAGGGGGACTTGGCCCCGTCCTTTTCTCCCCTGTACACTTTAGCGATCTTTGCCAAAAAATATCAGCGTTGTCAGCAAGTGTTGTGAGCTTGTAGATCAGTTATAAACATCTAGGACAATTATTATAAATGTTTGCCTATATACAGTACATGCCCCAGAACAGAGACGATGGGGTTCGTGTGGTCTAGTATTTCTTCATGACTTGGAATAGTATTCCATTTCAATGAAGTGGTCTTTATACATTGTACAGCTCCGCACATTATGCTCCACTGGGTTTTCTAATAACAGGAGCTCGAGCATGGAGATTGTTTTGTCGTTTGGTTTAGTTTTTTTAATGCAGTGGTCAGTAGGTGTAGACTGCGCCTCATTAGCTCGCGTGGAAAGAGGAGTGGAGGAAAGTTGAACTCACTTTGTTAGTATTAGTGTTTGGCACGGAGCGCTGCCATCCTGTATGGGATAAATGACTTCTCCTCAGTGTAAAAAGCAACTGGCTTCCCCCATGGGGCGGTGACTCATCTACATGTGATCCCCTATATCACAAATACACACAGATAGAAAAGAGATGCCCAGTGGCGTGCACAGACATTTAGAGGGGCAGGCGCTCAAGTGAAAAAAGGGCACCTTGTGCAGCGCATTTTGGGGCGGGAACCCATTTTGGTGCTTTATAGCTATTGAAAAATAGCAGATCTACAAGCTCATAGCGCGCCACCGAGTGGCGCGCTACGAGCTTGTAGGTCTGCTATTTTTTTATTTATTATCGAAGAACCACTGACATAGAATCATAGCTTTAGATTGTGGGGGCCTAAATAATATAGTAGAAGCGTTTTTTTTAATCAAGATTTGATCAATGTCACCATGGTCCACACACTACAAATTAAGAAAAAAAAAATAACGTTTCTTTTCTTTTTTTTTTTAAGCCAAAAGGGCAGGGGGTGCTCTTGCTCTAGCACCCCCTAGTGTCTATCTGTGCACGCCACTGGAGATGCCCTGTTACCAAATCTAATGAATATTTTATCCTCAAAGATTGTTTAATGCTTTCTTTCTTTCTTTCTTTCTTTCTGTCTTTCTTTCTTTCTTTCTTTCTTTCTTTCTAAGAAGCTAACGTGTGTTCTGGTTAACCACTTACATCCTATACTAATTGTGACGTGGTGTGAGCTTGTAAATATGCAATTTCATACTCTTTTTGGAATGTCTTGAAGATTTTCAACTGTAATAACATGCCCTAAAAATACCAGTGCCATGAAGGATGAAAGTGGTGAACTAGTAAATGTGACTAAATGTGACATTAAACATCACGATTCGCCGCATGTGTATAAAAAGTCCTTTTATAAAAAGGCCTGGAAATGTCCTCGGCATTTTTATAGCACACAGTTTCATTTTTGTCAGATCCGAAACTAGCAGGAGACAAATTAATAGTTTTTTGACAGTGTGGCTTGAAAAGCGCTTATTAAACATCTCTTGTCCACACCCTTGATCTCTCCTTTTTTTTCCATTTTTGGCCTTCTGTGGAAAAGCGAGAGGTGTGCCAGCGGGTTACTGGAACAGCCAGCCCACCATGTGGAAAGACTGCTTCAGAGTGGCATTATGTCAAATGTACAGTACATACACACTGTGGCGTGCGTGCGTGCGTGCGAGCGTGTGTGTGCGTGCATGTGCGTGCGAGTGTGCATTGCGTGTGTGTGTGCATGTGCGTGTGTGCATGGGCGTGCGAGTGTGCATGGCTGTGTATATGTTTGGGTTTTTCTGTCTGTAAGTGTCTGCGCCTGTTTCGTGTATGTCTGTCTGCCGTTGTTTCCTTTTCCATGAGACCCGTTGCTGTGTGTCTGCAGCACACTGCAGCATAATGCATGATTTAAATACTACCATGCACATATACAGTATAGGTGTATGTGTGCATCACCACGCAACACATTATGAGCTTGTAGATCTGCTGTTCTTGAATTGTCTTGAATTATTATTATTTTTGTTTACCTGTAATGTAATAGTGCCACTGGTAATTTTTGGGGTCCTTGACATGAAATATTGACAACCACTGATATAGAAACATGAGTTTTTTCAGAAAAAAATACATTTAAAAAATGTTTTTTTAAAGGCATGGGGCAGCATACTGTACATACATACTGTACACTGTCAACTGTCAAGCCTGTCACCTCAGCGTGTGTATGCTTTATATGCTGAAACCGTGTATGATACCCATGCCTGGCTTAATTAATTCAAAGGGACCAGAAGGACTTCGGAGTGCTGGCTATTGTTTTTGGGTTTTTTTTTGTCGTATTGTGAGTCTTCGTGAACCGTTCACCCGGCAAACTGCATTCATATAGAGTTATAGACAGAGTCAGTGTGCTCGTTTTTGTTACCACTAAGGGTGCAGATCAGGCCCGTGATTACCATGGTTATATACTGTACATGCCTGTTGTATGTACCTTTCTGCCCTGTCCTTTATATGTAATTATGCTATATTATACATACTTTTTTTCTACGATTTAGTTTTCCATAGTTCCATCTCAATGGAACTATGGAAGACACAATGAACGAATGAAGATAAATCGGGGCCGCCAGGTTGGAAGTGGTTAAACATGTCTGCCTGCCTCTGGACTCTCACAGCTTCAATCTGGTCATGTCTGACCTCCCCCTGTACGGCGGGGAACTCGCCTCGCCGCACGCTCTTCTTCTTCAGAACATCAGGGAAAATAATCCACCCGGGCTATAATAAATCATTCTAGCATATTGTATATATCTAAACGAAATGACATCTTGGGATCCCAGTACAGTTTGTGAAAGGAAACTGGATCTACACATGCATGCCATGCACCAACCGCTAACCTGAAGCTTAGACGTATATCCTCTATGGCTATGGGGAGGGATGCGTCATTCGGCCATTTTTGACAGTTCATAAAACTTGATGACATTTAAAGCTAAATTTGACCTGAGGTAATGGACAGGGAGACTATAGGAATGGCTGGCAGTAATGCTGTGTTGTTGTGCACAGGCCAGGGCCTCCGGACACAGCTGATACACGTGAATTAAATATGATGACATATTTAGTAGTATAGTAGATAAAAAAATCACACCCGTGTGAAGTAAGTGGTGCAACTCCGTGTGTGGGGGTTCCCGGGGGGGGGGGGGGGGGGGGTACTGTACTGTACTGTCACTGTACTGTACTGGCACACCCGAAATCATACAGTTAATATGTGCGTGTGTGTGTTAGGTTGTGCACAGGTGAAAAACAACCATGCTGTTTTTTTCATGCTCATACCCAGCCAGCCAGCCAGGCAGGCAGGCACCCACCCACCCACCCACCCACCCACACACATAGTCACTTAAGGAAGTGGTTGCACCACTTAAAAATGTAAAAGATAAACTAATGTTGAAATACCGTTTTCAGTACTTCTGACTAGAACCAGAACATTGTGGAAAGTTGTAGTAGAACAACACATGTGTAGGTTAGTCTCGCAGTGTAGACAAAAAACAACAAACAAACAATAACATGACTAGGAAGCACGCATGCTACCAGCGGGGCTGGAGCCCCCATGATGAATTAGACCTGAATATATAGGCCTACATAATGTTGTCCTGTCTTCCTGTCTGAATATATAGGCCTACATAATGTTGTCCTGTCTTCTAGGAATCCTGATCATCAACAAATTCATCTACATTTTGTTCATAGGACATACTTAACCCCCCGTAGATTGTGTGCTATGCGGATTTTAAATAATCACAACTGCACTTTCTGCACGTCAAACGCCATAGGTACATTCTTTCATATGGTGTGGGAGTGTCCGAGTGTCCTCACATTTTGGAATTTGGTTGCTACTAACCTTTCGACTATTCTACAAGTTAACATCACACCCTCCCCATCTCTATTCTTATTAAATGATGTTTGTTTTTGTGTTCCTTGCTTTTGCTGTTATGTGTTGTTTTATATGTGTTTTGTTTTCTTTAAGTCATTCATGTTGTTAACGTGTATTATTGTGATTTATGTATGTAATCGCGCAGCTCTAACCATTGGGGGCTTAGCGGGGGGAGGAGGGGCGCCGCCATGACGACTATAAAAACATTTCGTCTCTGCTACCAACCCTAGACAAATTAATTGACCCAGCCAATCAGAGACTTTTTATCTGGCAAAACCCGGACATGTTGACTTGTGAAACCTTGTTGCAGGAATTTACAACGTCAGACAGTGGGACTGATCATGAGAGAGTACTCTCAGAATGTGCTAGTTCTCAGCGGTGTCCAATAAAAGCCTACATTTGGTTTTTGGGAGGCAATAATGCAGCCATAACCCCTTGACTCACAGTCAAGAATGCTAAAGACCAGCATCATCACTCACTATATAATGTACTGCTACCAAGCAAGCTGTATCACTATATGCATAATGTAATGAGTGCAAAGCACTGGAAAGCCACAAAATTAGCAGAAATTACCCATCTCTAAATGGTTAATATCTGCTGTTGACAACGATGGGATTTTATTCAATTTATTGCAATCATGCTCTGTTATTATATCCACCACAGTTCCCCTGCTCAGAGTTGATATGGTTTGATACTGGGATTTAAACGCTCTAGCTGGAGAGAGACCGTAGAAAGCAAGATATTCTCAAGGGGAAAGCAATTTGGATGTTTTCATGGCCTGTATGCTGTTGGAAAATGACTGCTAATAGCATGTATTTGCTGTGAACTATGAGATTGTGATTGTGCGGGTTCAATTCTAATTCTATATCTCTGCTGTCGAGGACGACAGCAACAATATGCTAGCTGTCAAGTTGCTGTGTCATCACTTTGAACAGCAATGCCGCCCATCATTAGGTATGCTTTCAAAACACACAAAGACAGTTCTGCCGTGCTTGAGTCGTGCAATGTGTTTGCTTTCAGGCACTGGGATAGCATGACTGCCAATACAATATTGCACTTAACTACAGCACTGCATAATTCAGTGACGTATGATGTCCATGAGTTCTTTTGAGATGTAAATGTGGTATTCTCATTTATACAGAACATGGCTGACAACTGTATTGATTATAATAATAACATGTGAACTTCAAGTCACACCTCGTTAGCATTTGTATGGTGGTCTTGTGTAATGTACATTACTCATTTCACATTCTGGTCAAATACATCTTGGAAAGAAAATCTACAGTTGTCTTCACCGCACCAGTCATTTACACTGGATATTATGTGCCGGGTGCACGTGCACAGCATGCAAAATGAAGAAAAGTTTATCTTAATCGTACCATTTTTGAATATGTGTGCCTTGTATATGTGAAAGTGTCCGAGGGTCAATTTCAATTTGCATGTTTGTGTGTGTGGTTGACGTATGTGCATATGAACGAGGATGTGTGTGTGTATGTGTGTGTGCGTGCGAACGTGTATTCAAGCACGCGCATGTGTGTGCCATGTGGGTATGCCGGCAGTGTGTGAGCTTTTGAATGCTGGTTCCTCGCTGTACGTGTGCATACTTGTGCTTTAGCTGTGTGTGTGTGTGTGTGTGTGTGTGTGTGTGTGTGTGCGCGTGCGTGTGCGACGTGCATGCGTGCGTACACGCGTGTGTGTGCGCGCGTGCATGTGTGTGTGAACCAGTTGAGTGACTGGCAGGCCCGGGTGTGTGGAGGCTGGGGTGTAACTCCTGATGACTCAGACAGCAGTTATGTTCTCCTTCAAGGTGAATGAGTCAGAGTCACAACCCTAACCCTGAACCTCACCCCCACCACTATCCCACCATACGCCCTTCCCTGGAAGAGGGAATTCCACCTCTGGTAAAGATAAAGTAAGCTTATATAACAAATATCCATTCGGTTCCAGGCATTTGTATTCTCTCAGCGTGAGAGACCCATGTGTCCATCGCGGACCAACGTTGATGCAACGTGAAGCAATATTAATTACAGAATCTGTTTGTTTTTGTTTAATTCCTGGCTCTGCCCGCTCCACCCAAGTTCCACCTCTTCATCTCTCCTGTTTTGTAGCCCTTTTTGTTCCTTTTCCATTGACTTTACACTTTGGTCTCTAATCCGCCTCCCCTCCACACCCAAGGTGCTAAAAACGAGAGCCTCATTGAGACATGTATTAGCTTTATTATGTAAGTAAGTAGAAAGGTATGCTGCCCCGGTCATCGCCCCAAGCACTCTATTTATGTTTTGTTTTTTTTACAGTGTGCATGTCTGCATTATTGCATACTGGTTGCTTTTCTTGTTAGTCCGCCCTCTATTAATGGTGACATGAGAAAGTGAGAAATTACCCCAAATATACAGTAGGCCTCCATTTTCTGCCACGTACCTGCACAGACCTCTTATGCTCTTAAGCAGTTAATGTATAATTTCTTAACCCAATTAAATGGAGCTGTGGCTTGCAGACTGCAGGGTTCCTCGCTGGACGAACACAATTGGCCATATTTGGGTGCGCAGCGTGCAGTGTCGCTGCACTCGGTTGGTCTGGTCACCTGTTCAGCAGAGAGCAGAACTGGGAGGGATAGCATGTTCCTCCATATGTGTTAAACAATTTTCAATTCAATTCAAAGGAGCTTTATTGTGTTGCGATATAACACATTGTTCAATTATGTAAAAGTCCAGTAAGAGGCTGTACACCGAGGTCCCATGGAGCCTAAACACGGCATATGTGTTGACTATAATGGGAACATGTCCTGCATGATATGAATATGAACAGCAAATGAATATGAGCTAGAAAAAAGTGCCCTTCTGGGCACAGGTCTCCACCAGGAGGATAGGAGTGTGTGTGATGTTTGGCAAAATGTTTAGGAGTAATATAATCATGTTTTGTGTGTGTGTTTGTGTGTGTGTGTGTGTGTGAGACGCTGCTTGGCCTGTTGTAGCGCCACCATGAGGCTGATTTGAAAACTGTCAAGTGGCATTTCTTCCTCAGCCTAGTGGGAATACGCTGCGTTGAGTACTTGTGGCAATTTGTACAAAACAGGTACAAAGCAGGCTACTACTGAAAGGTTTAGAAGCCAATCGTAGGCAATGAAGGTGGATTATGAGAAATCAAACAAACGCGTCTTGATCACATCACTATGGAGAGCATGTGTACCGATTTGCGTGAAATTTGGATGAAATCTGAAGGAGTAATATTAGAAAATGTGTTTTACATATGTCGGCCTCCTGGTGGCGCTATAAAGAGCAGATGTGAAAAATTCCAGGCAAAGGTTTTTCCTTGGCCTCTAGGGAGTTGGCATACAAAGTTATCCACAGATCCATGCATTTAGAGGTAAAAACACTTTTCGGCGAGTTATAGCGCCACCATGAGGCTGAGTTGAAAATGTTCACGTGGCATTTCTTCCTCGGCCTAGTGGGAATGTGCGTGCACAATTTCACGGAAATCACACGATGTGTTCATAATTTGCAGCATTTTGTTTGAAACGGAGCACTCCTGCGAAATTTGGAAGCCAATCTTAGCCAATCAGGATGGAGTCTGAGAAATCTGAAAGACCCGGTTCGTTGAATGGCTCTAGAGAGACTGTGTACCAATTTGCGTGATGTTTGGACAAAATCTGTAGGTGTACTGTCCAAAAACTTGTTTTGCACAAAGCGGCTTCCTGGTGGCGCTATAACAGGCCGTTCTGGAAATTCTGGGGCAGAGGTTCATCGTTGGTATCCAGGGAGTGTGTGTGCAAAATCGACCGGGTTAACGGTGCCGGTGATTAGCTGACGGACGGACGGACACACACACACACACACACACACACACACACACACACACACACACACACACACACACACACGCACACACACACGCACACACACACGGACCGACGGACGGACGGAGTGCAAAACATACTCTCTCCCCATGCCTTCGGCCTGGTGGAGACAATAAAAAGCAAGATACAAGCCTGATATATTACAAATCAATCAAGCAGCCCCACGAACGTGTGTGTCTGGTTCAGAGAGTCCTCTGACATGTCTCTACTTATCTGCACATTATATACAACTATATGTGCTTGTTTGTGACCTTGCCATGTACAGCTACTGTGAACACTCTTTTAAGTAATGGTTGATACTCTTAAGGTCTAATCAATTGGCATGATAAAACATACGTTTACATCGCCAAAGCAAAGTGCCAAAATATATTTTTTTAAACTGTTGGAAGGGGGTACAGCATTTTGTAAACAGAGACTATGTCACATTGCGTCGTTATATACATTTTCTTGAATAGCAGAATTTTTTTTGCAGTCACTTTGGGACAAATAGCAGCATTTTTTCTTAAGACTACGGTATTTAAATAGTATAGAAAAAAACCCCTCAGATTTAAGATGTCTTTAAGCAGCTCTGTTTACATGTGCATTAGGTCTAGCGGTCTACTCGGCTGTTGCGACAAACCTTCTTTTGTCGCAACAGTTCACAAGTCTTGCTGCTGTGTTTGCACATTGTTGTATTTGTCACAATAGTATTGTGATAATATGAAATATCAAAATATCAAATACTGGCAAATACTCAAAATCAAATGATCGGAATCGGATCGGGAGCAAACAACCATGATTGGGACATCCCTACCAACAAGTACACACACACACACACACACACACACACACACACACACACACACACACACACACACACACGTGGGGGGGGGGGCAAAAAATGCAGCTGTGGCATAGATATATTAATTTGTCTATTTTCTTGCAAACAGTAAACACGATATTCATTGTGTTTGGCTGGGCATCCATTTGCAGCAGGATGTATATCTCAACACATGGACTTGTTGCTGCCGTGGCTAAATGAGCCACTTGTTGAGAGCACCACAATGTGGCTGTGAGTCACGCAGGAAGAGAGCAAACAAAGAAGGCCTGGGAGGGAGAGCAGCCCCTACTGTTCTATAGGCCGTGGGGGTCTCATTAAGCAGAGAGAGGTCGCACATGAGGTTAGAATGATCGATGGGGTGAGACAGCCTCCGTGTGTCTTTGGAGGTGATGGAGTCGAAGTAAAAGGAGATGGAGTGAGATGTGCAGAAAGGGACAGAAAATGGTCAGGAAGAAATGCTGGTCATGGGAAAGAGTCAGTGATGCACAATGACAAAAACATTGAGAGAGAGAGAGAGAGAGAGAGAGAGAGAGAGAGAGAGAGAGAGAGAGAATGAGCCAGGGAAACAGGCGGAGACGGAGAAGTAGAAGTGATATTTTTTTGGGGGGCTCTTATATTTTCCACTTCTTGACGGAGGCTGGTAATGGAGCGTGTGAAGTAACTGATAATGCGGGTGCTTGTTATTCAGTGTCCCTGTAGTCTCGCTGAGGTCATTTCAGGTCTCTGTCGGAAAAGGGGAAACGCGTCAAAGTGGCAAATCTTCTGGCAGAGAGACAGAGAGAGCATGATCTGAGTGTAAACGTAAATGGGAGCTAGAATGAAGACTGGTTGAAAGTGACGGATAATAATTGCAACAAAGCAGGAAGATTTAACCACTTGATCCCCATTTAAGGGCTTAAAAGGCTTTGGGGGGGGGGGGGGGGAGTCAGGGAGTGAGAGGGGTTCATATCTTTTAAATTGACATGCCCAACACAGGGAAGCCAGGTTTAAAGTGCTTAAACAGAAACTAAGAAAGTCGTAGACCTACTGTAGACAGAGACACAACAGTACATTTCCAGATGCACTTCTTAACCAATTAAGCTGATTTATACTTATGTTATTTATTTAGTGGAAAAATGAGAAGAAAATTGGCAAATTATTTTCCTAATAGGCCTATGACATATCCAAAAAAGAAGGCCACCAGGGTGAAATAAAAGTGCTGTCATTAAGGTTGCGTGTGGCTGCTAAGCTGGGCATGTTTTCAAGTCATTAATGTTCAGCTTCCCCGGCCTCTCAAAAAACTACAATTACAGTGTTTTGACAATTATGACAGTGCTATCATAAGGGTTTTGGCACCTCAAACAGAGACTCATATATCATTAACAATGATAATGACTGAGTGGCCGTTACCATTTATAAGGCTCATGGTGAAATACAACCTATAATTCATGTAATTGTTTTTGAAGGATTCCCAAAACAGTTATTTTTTAGTCACGTTAACAGCACTTAGAAAGACATTTCACCTGCCAGAAGAGGAATAATATTTTGTCATTTCAATTGAAATCTGCAATAAACTTAAATGCAAAGTGGCAGTTCAGAGGTTGAAGCCACCAACACTGCTCTGAAAGGTCTAGACTTTTAACAGTTCCCGACACCTAATAAAGATTACTAACAACAATGTTTCATGAACAATTAAATGAGAGAACATGCTCATTCATTTACATTTGAATTTGTTCCAGGCCATGTATGTTTTGAACAACATCATCTCCCACTAGTTCAACATTTTGCGGACATATTCAAATAAATGAATGACCAAATTAGCACCAGGCCCATGCACAATTGCACATGTTTGAAACTGATGGCACCCTCTATTGGGCAATTTCAAAACAATACAGACATCAGTGTTTTGTTTTAAGAATTATAAGATTCAAATTGTCATTGTTTATCTTTAAGGAGAATTCCATACTAGAGGCTTTCTTACCTTTATTTGTAGTTACAGTATGTCCCCACCAAAGAGGTCCAGTCGTCCAGATGTTATTTTGTGCAAAAGTGCATTACATTGGCTATTTCCCCTACCATAAGCCCTGAATGGGGGTTGGGTTTTTGTGCTAATTTGCTTATTTCCATCAAAATAAGTAGTAAAGTGTGATTGATTTTTGAGCGATGAAAATAAGCGAATTAGCACAACACCCCATAACCCCATGCAATTCAATGCAATTCATTCAGGGCTTTAATGGTAGGGGAAATAGCCAATAATGCGCTTTTGCACAAAATAACACCTGGACCTCTTTGGTGGGGACGTAACAACTACAAATAAAGAAAGCCTTCTAGTATGGAATTCTCCTTTAAGGGGAGAAGTAAACATCATTGGACCTATCCAATGAGTTTTGTAATGATCGGATGCACTGTTTTTATGTTATAATTTGATTAATGGTTGCTGTTGGTGTTATATGGAGCCACACCCTTGTGCAGTATTTGTTAATATCCTCAAAAAACTAAATAAGATATCAACAAGCTTTGACAAGCTTGGTCGTATAACATACCACTGAAAAGTTAGTAGCAATTGGAGCTATAGAGTTTTGGAGGACATGTCTTCAATTATAGCAATGAAGTAATACACACAACTTCTAATCATTGGTGACAATTGCGTAATACTGTATCTACCATTTGCCACCAGGAATTTGGCCGAGGTAAAAACGTCTGCTCACCAAAAAATATGTTTTCAGCTCTTCATTTTTTCTTCCTTTTCTTTTTAAGGGGCCAGAACAGGTACTTTTTTAGGGTGGTGTATGTATGACATAGTCAACAATAATATAAGTCTACTAGGCATTACCTCAACAAATAATAGTCCCTCCGCTTGCCCCCGTGCCTCTCCACTGCTTCTCTCTCAATGCGTCTTTTTAACTAGTGAGGTGAGGTGGGTAGACAGGAATTCTATACTGGGGGTTTCATCACCCTTTAATGTTTTCCTTACATGAATAAATTATGTTGAACTGAAGGAGTTGGGGGTGTTAAAGGGATCCCATGCAGGCCTTATATTATGCCTTAATAATTGCCCTCTATAATTAAAATGTAAATTTAAAAACACCTTAAACATTTTCTTTATTTTACAATGGGAATTGTTTATTGCTGGACAACACATGGACAAGTTACATCGTCAACTTGCGATAGCCGTTGTTCCACTTGAGTAACAGATTAACCAAAAAATAAAGAAAATATTGAAGGTGTTTAAAAAAAAATTATGTTATAGAGGGAAAATGTAATGTACTGTATTAGGGCAGGGCATAGAAGGATTATTAGCCATCCTTTAAGTTACAATGATTTATTTTATTTTATTTGTAGGCTCCTTTGGCTAATTTGAAGTTTTCTCCAATTTCATTTGGAACTGACAAGCAGCTGCAACAAACCATGCTGTTTCAAGGAGTTCAGGCATGAGTAACATGCCACCCCTAATCAAACAACATGACAAACCTAGGATTAAACCAACTCCTGGCACCTATTCTTCCTTCAACGAAGGAATTCTGAATTCAACCACATTAATATCACCAGGTGTATTTTTCCATGCTCTGAGATCTTTCTCAGCCGTTGTAATATTCCAGAATGATCGAGTTCCAAAAGCGGGTTTGAAGTTGTAAGAATTTGCGCATTATTGGATATTGGATTGTCTCTCCAGAACAATAAAGCTCAAGTGTTTATAAGCTGACTGGGCTGTTAACACTTGCTCAACTTTTTATTTGTTTGTGCAAAACTTGTGTCCACAATTTGCCCCCTCCCCGTTACCCTGTTTGTTCTCACGATTTATGTGTGCTCATGAAAGCATTGTATTTGACATTGTCATTGCCATTAGCTTTTATGATTCATGACATGACCAACAATTCCCTCCTGAGTGAGAATAATACGTATTTAAAGCACTACACGCTTGTACAGTACAGTACGTCAGCTATTTAGCTACTTGTCGTGCGACGAAGCAAAAATGAGGCTCAAAGGTTATGTAGACCGTACAAACTAAAGTACACAGCACTTTTGGAGCAGTTCTAGTTGTTAACTGAACCCAAATGGGGAAAGTCACTTGAGGACACTGGCGTTGGAATCCTGACTTCTTGAGTGACTGCATGTGAACAACAACATAAAAAACACAACATTGTGAACTGTAGGGAAAAACCATATGCACGCACAACGTTATGCAGGCATGCACGCCCGCATGATCACACACAATGCACAAGCTCACGCACGCACGCACACACACACACACACACACACACACACACACACACACACACACACACACACACATGCTCATGCATGTGACCCACGCACACACACACAC
>NC_139709.1:39378290-39380790 GCF_964188405.1 Protomyctophum parallelum | reverse complement strand
AAATATTGATTTTTGAGCGATAATAATAATAATAGCATAACACCCCATAGCCCCATTCAATTCAATGCAATCATTGAGGGCTTATGGTAGGGGAAATAGCCAATAATGCGCTTTTGTACAAAATAACACCTGGACCTCTTTGGTGGGGACGTAACAAGTAACTACAAGGTAAGAAAGCCTTCTAGCATGGAATTCTCCATTAAATAAACTAAACATCCCAGGCTTTGTTCGGGCTCACAGTTAATTACCAACATAGATCTATCAAATAGAATGTGTTCAGATTTCCCCCTTCAATACCAAAAGCTAAAATGTAACATATCAATACTTTTAATTTACATTGTTTTCATAGAATCGTATCAGTTTGTGAAAACTAAGTGAAAACTGCGATGCTGATGATGGGTGATGTGGTTCACAGCCAGTACAAAATGTTGACACTGGTTCATCATCCGGAACATCAACACATGAAAAACAAAACAGCCTGCAGTGTTGCAGTTGGTATTATTCAGATTTTCACCAGTCCCAGTTCTATGATCTAGTAGTATTTTCCACATTATTATTCCATTTGGAAGCACTGCAGGCGGAGGGATGCACAATTCGCAAACAATAACATAAATATATATATTTTTTTGTTGTTTATAGAGAAATTACAGACAGACGTCTGCACCTAATCTCTTTGCCAATAATAGCTAAATCTGCGAGCTCACAAGTCACGACGGTTTGCTTGCAGATCTGCTATTTTTGGCGAACAACCCCCTCAGAATAGGCATGTTGCGGTTCAACTGAGAGAAAAACACATGGCATACATGCTTCTCACAGAAAGAAAAACACATGGCATACATGATTCTCACAGAAAGAAAAACACATGGCGTACATGCTTCTCACAGAAAGAAAAACACATGGCATACATGATTCTCACAGAAAGAAAAACACATGGCATACATGATTCTCACAGAAAGAAAAACACATGGCGTACATGATTCTCACAGAAAGAAAAACACATGGCATACATGATTCTCACAGAAAGAAAAACACATGGCATACATGCTTCTCACAGAAAGAAAAACACATGGCATACATGCTTCTCACAGAAAGAAAAACACATGGCATACATGATTCTCACAGAAAGAAAAACACATGGCGTACATGATTCTCACAGAAAGAAAAACACATGGCGTACATGATTCTCACAGAAAGAAAAACACATGGCGTACATGATTCTCACAGAAAGAAAAACACATGGCATACATGCTTCTCACAGAAAGAAAAACACATGGCGTACATGATTCTCACAGAAAGAAAAACACATGGCGTACATGATTCTCACAGAAAGAAAAACACATGGCGTACATGATTCTCACAGAAAGAAAAACACATGGCGTACATGATTCTCACAGAAAGAAAAACACATGGCGTACATGATTCTCACAGAAAGAAAAACACATGGCGTACATGATTCTCACAGAAAGAAAAACACATGGCGTACATGATTCTCACAGAAAGAAAAACACATGGCGTACATGATTCTCACAGAAAGAAAAACACATGGCATACATGCTTCTCACAGAAAGAAAAACACATGGCGTACATGATTCTCACAGAAAGAAAAACACATGGCATACATGCTTCTCACAGAAAGAAAAACACATGGCGTACATGATTCTCACAGAAAGAAAAACATCAGGGATGAAAACACAATAAAATCAGTCTGTTCTTGGTCAAACAAAACAACAGAGAACAGACGTTGGTACATCAAATTATACAAAACTCTGAACTGTTCACAGCATAAATACCAATGAAATAAACAAGCAACCGTGCTATTCTGCAACATTTTCTGAAAGCCATGACTTGACCTTTTATATAAAAAAAAGATGATGACTGATAATGCTCTTTATCACTTTATCCTTGTGGACATTGCTTGGACATTAGGCACTCTAGACAGGACCAGAGGTTGAATCTCTGTTCAATTGTTTCCATCAATAGAATTTGCTATCGCATCATTTTTTCATGGTTATTTCAAGATATTTAACTGAGTTTTACATACATCATATGGCCTTTCATTTGCATTGTTTTAATAGGAAGTAATTAATACTTTCGATGTTTAAATATAAATCAACCCACATGTAATATAGAAGATATTTTAATTAGATGTTTTTGTTTTTTAAATAACCAGATGGAGAAAAAAAATACATTGGTACATCAATTGAATTGATGTACATTGGTACATCAATTTAAGAATAATGTGTCATCAGCTAATTTACTAGAAGATAGCTTGATCAGCAATGGACATGCTACCACTATGTTTGTATGTGAAATTAAATCATTTGCATAGCATGTAAAAATAGATATGGTGGGGACTAGGACTAGGCAACCCTAGTGAAGAGTGAAGACCTACAGTATAATATGTTTTGATGTGCCATGTGATAATTCAATGGAATAATTGCTATTTTTGTTTAGGGGTCTAATTGCATTTGAGAATGCACATGCAGAAACCAAAGAGAGA
>NC_139709.1:39355790-39373290 GCF_964188405.1 Protomyctophum parallelum | reverse complement strand
GGATAGCACAAAAAAGTCCTCGCGGTCTTGTTGCAATCAGTTCATAGACAAAACCAGGACTACTGGTCAGAGTACCAGAGACAGGGCCTTCACATGGTCACTGGTCAGAGTACCAGAGACAGGGCCTTCACATGGTCACTGGTCAGAGTACCAGAGACAGGGCCTTCACATGGTCACTGGTCAGAGTACCAGAGACAGGGCCTTCACATGGTCACTGGTCAGAGTACCAGAGACAGGGCCTTCACATGGTCACTGGTCAGAGTACCAGAGACAGGGCCTTCACATGGTCACTGGTCAGAGTACCAGAGACAGGGCCTTCACATGGTCACTGGTCAGAGTACCAGAGACAGGGCCTTCACATGCAGCATCAGAAAGATTGATGAAGTTGTACATCGGCTGCTCTCGTACCCAGATCTCTTTGCATATGATGACAAATATCATAAATGCTACCTAAAACACTAAATATCTAAACGAAATATAGCAGCTATAAAACAAAGAATTAGAACAGCAGACCAGTATCTATGTCAAAGCTTTTATTAATCTCACTGAAATAGTTAACATCTTTCTTTAAATAAATGAAAGTGATGACAAGTCATCACTTTCAATAAATAAGAGTTATGACATACTGAAGACACTGGTCCATTCATTTCTTCATCGATATATCTGCAGGTCTATGTAGTAGTTCTGGATTTTCTTGGATATTTGCATCTTCTCTCATTGTGCCCATTTCCCATGGGCACACTTTTAGAGCATGCAACATCAGACTTTCCATGTTCTACAAATTATAATGCTGTATGTTTCCAGGGTTTGTATTTAGACAATATCATCTTCTTCCTCAGAGTCAGTGTCTTCAGTATGTCATCATAACAGTCAAGGAGTTTATATACCGTAAATGGAAATTGGTGCATTTACAGTATATAGAGCTTTTATCCAAAGCACTTTACATATATTGTGCATTACATTCACACATTCAGTCACACACCGATGGCAGAGGAAACCATACAAGGCACCGACCTGCACATCGGGATCAATTAGGGGTTCAGAGTCTAACTCTGGGGGAGCCCTGGATCGAACTGAGAATATGGTATGATATAGTACTAACGGTATATTGTTAGTTCACACTGAAATTTGTCTTGCGAACCTCACGGTTCTCCATCCAGCCGCTCTATTGGCCACTCTATCCCTGAGGCACTGCCGCCTCGGCATATTACCAGTATTATTGTATATTTGTCATCATACACAAAGAGATCTGGGTACGAGAGGAGCAGATGATGTACAACTTCATCAACCTTTCTGATGCTGCATGAAGGACCATAAGTCTCTGGTACACATACCAGTACCAGCCATAATGGCTGTCAGATGTTCTGGTCTTGTACTGGCACACAAATGAAAAATATCTTTGTATGTTAAACAATGTTGTATCAACCCTATTCAGTCTTCTTGATGAGACTGGTGCAGGCATGCTCTCACTCAACATTTGCAACTTGCTCATTACTGCAGCATATTGTCTGTATATAGAGCCACAGTGTTATGAACATCATCATCTCTCTGTTGAGCAACATTTAGTAAGATCATTTTAATTTTGAGTATCTGCCGATACTGATTTTTCCCCATCTGAAAATTATATTTTTATGCAACTCCTCCAATATCACAATAGTACAATATCCCAAATCACGGACAATATACAGTCTAATATCATGATATGGCTATCATATTGATACTAGGGATGTCCCAATCACATTTTTGTGCTCCTGATCTGATCATTTAAAAATGTCATGATCGGCCCTGATTTCCGATACACTTCACATTATAAGATCACATAAGATGCACATAGGTGGAGCCAAATACTGTAGTATAAATTGACTGTAACCAAATAACTCAAATAACAGAAATGAATAACTTGATTATTTATATTTATGAGGATAATATTGAGATTTGAGCTTGATGAGGGAACATCCAGGTCATGTGCTGCAACATAATAATAGTTAGTAGTTCCAATCTAGGCTTGCATATTTCTCTATTGAAGCGGCATCTATTTGTTCACAATTTCTCATTTCTCAAGTTTGAGACATTTCATACATTTTAGGGACTTCTACTCAAGTGATTTGTTTATGTTTTCCCACCCTTGATAAGTGAAGTAAAAATAAAACTAATGTGATACTGTAGATTTCATTAGTTTTATTTCCCCCCGTTTGGGACACCATATATGTTTTGTGCCATAACTCCACGATTATGCAAGCTACATTTACACAATTGGTATTGCTGGATTCAGTAGAACCTCACCTTTCCTACAAGCCATCATATGTGTTGCTATGACAATCCATTCCAGAGTCACTACAAAGTAGAGAAGACATCTACATAGATGTACAATTCCGCCTACTGTAAGTATGTGTTAAAATGACTATATCTCATATTGACATTCAGATATTGACATTCAGTCTTTTCTAGAATGTAGAGGTATGTTCTGGCTTCAAGTATGCCAAGTTTTGAACCTCTCAGAGCTTCCATTGTGAATCTACATGCCTTTAAGTGCCTCAACCACCAGACGGACAGGCTTTATTTTTAGTTTGAGGTGTATAACTTTAAATAACAATTTCACCACTTTTGCAGTAAAATATTTTTATACAAGAATCCATTTCATGTATGGGAGGCCTTAGAGATGAGGAAAAACTATGTTGTGTTTGGTCCTAACTCCGGGAGGGGTATGCCGACTTCTGGGGGCCATTGTCGCAGTACTATGTGTTGTAGTGACGTGAGGTGGTTTCTCCTCACTGTGAAAATAGGTCTCTTTGTGTCTCTATACTCTTTCTCTCTCTGCCTTTCCCTTATTTTCCAGTGCTGACAGGGATTTTCCTCTTCGGCCTGCTGCGGGCAATTTGGTGCGTAAAAAGGCCCTTCACCACCAGCATTGTTGACCCTGCAGCTGCAGCTGCACTTATAGCTGTGTGAGGGGCGAGAGTGATGGAGGGCCAGAGTAAAAAAGAAAGAACAGTATTAGTTTTCAGTTTAGCAACTGGATTTTGGGGAGGTTGAACTTGTGAGCTTGTGAAAATATAAAAACAAAGAGTCGCATTGTATTTTCTTTGTGAAACTTGCATACAATGTCATGCTTACTCTTTGTATGATATTTTGTGAAAGCTCAAAACATTGTGAGCTTGTGAGCTTTTCTGAGCATATAATAATGCTCATAAAGGCTTTATAATGTTCCAGACGTTTGGAACATACTGTATCTGAAGAAGTCTAACCTATTGGAACATATCATAACAACAACATAACACGGGTTATTGTTGGGTCTCTGCAAGAACTCATGACTCATGAGTGAGTTGGCATTATAATTTATTAATAATTGCCCTGTCATGAAGAAGGATGGAGTCTGTATTCTTTTTTGCGAGCAAGGGCAATGTGTGTGTGTGTGTGTGTCTTCTTGAGACAATTTATCTGTCTTCACAGCTACACACTTACAGACACGCACGCACGCATGCACACACACACACACACACACACACACACACACACACACACACACACACACATACACGCACACACACACACACACACACACACACACACACACCGCACATCACTGCCAAGACAAACTGCCACAGGTCATTTAGCTTTCTGCTGAAGTCACTTTACTTCATTACAGCCCAAGGATCTATTCTGAAGCGTCTCTTGTTCTCTGTCTCCCCCTTCAGGCAAATCAACATATTACACCAAGTAATGGCGGTTGACTGGGGGATGACTGATTAAGGTTAAGGCAAATAATGTCTATTTTTGTCTGCCTTTACAGAAATGACCTCTGGCCATAATATTCTTTTACTTTTTAACCACTTAAACCACACATGGGCAACTTCATGCGGCCCACACATGTTAATATCGTAATACTGATATACAGTAGTATTGATTTCAGCTGTTACAATTCCTTGAGCTTGTAGATTGGCTATTGTTGCTACAACAGAAATATGCAATCTGATCTCTGGAGTGAGTGCGGATATATAATGGCCCTCTCCCTTGTCAAAGTTGCCCACCGCTGACTTAAACCCTAGTAAGGACCTGAGTTAATTGGCTTGGTTAATTGGCCTGCTCCTCTAATCACACAATTTCTTTTTGACAACGGCTGATTCGGTCTGGCTTATTAGCCAGGCTACTGCTCCTCAACATTGACCATGTTTGTCAACTTGGACAGTTATTTCCCTGTTTGGTTGAGTCTTTCGTTTTGTTTGCCTGCTTTACGTTTACTTTCACTCTGTGTTTAGTGTTCTGTGTCTACTGTCTAGGTCTGAGACGAGTTCTGTCTGTTTATTCCCCAGGTTGTCTCTCTTATTTTGTTGTGTTATTCTTTCTTGTGCTTCCCTTGTTTGCTAACCTGTCTTGTCTCTCCACCCTGATGATTTGTTAACCCTAGTCACCCGTGTCCTGTTTGCCCCAGCCTATCCCTGTGTTGATTGTCAGTGGATTCACCAGTGTTCTGTTAGTGTTGTCTATTTAAACTCCTGTGTGGCTGTGAGCCTTCCGCATTAGTATTTTGTGTCTAGTTGTTTGTTCATTCATCGGCATCGGTCCAATTAATGAATCGGTCCGATTGTCTTTACAGATAGACAGGCCAAAGTAAAGCAGCTTGAACAGATCTACAAGCTCTATATATTAAATATATTGTATTAAAGTTAAATCTGACTTGCCTAAGCCTGCAAATACCCTAGCTGTTACATGTATTTTTCAGAATGGACAAAATATTTCTTATATATTTCTTTAAATACAGAATGAGATCATATTGACATCTGTAATATCGGTTAACAGCCATTATAATAATTAATTATATCGGATATCGATATCGGCCAAAATGTCTCATCGTCACACTCACATCCCTAGTGCACAACAAATTCCAATCTGGCTTTAGGAAAAATCACAGCACAGAAACAGCACTTGTAAAAGTAATGAATGATCTTAGGGTGTCTGCTGACAAGAAACATTCTCTTACTTCTAGATTTAACGGCTGCATTTGACACGATTGATCATTCAATTTTAATACAGCGCCTGGAGCACTGGATAGGCCTGTCTGGTACGGCCCTGTCCTGGTTCTCCTCCTACCTATCAAACAGAAGTTACTTTGTCAATCTAGCCGAGTTTGACTCAGACAAACACGACATCAGTTCTGGTATTCCACAGGGCTCGATTCTTGGTCCTCTGCTGTTCTCCTTGTACATTCTGCCATTGGGCGAACTCATTACCAATCACGGAGTCAATTTTCATTTCTATGCTGATGATACCCAACTATATCTTTCTGTGGCCCCAGATGATCCCTGTGCTTTAGACCCGCTGTTGACCTGTCTGTCTAGCATCAAATGTTGGATGAGTGAGAACTTTCTCAAGCTAAATGAGGATAAGACAGAAGTTCTCATAATCGGTTCTAGCGAGCAGAAAGAATCAATAATAAGCAGACTTGGCAACCTGACTGTAGAAAGTAACAGTACAGTAAAGAACCTGGGGGTTATTATTGATTCTGAATTGAATTTTAATTCACACATTAATCATGTTACCAAGATTGCCTTTTTTCACCTTAGAAATATTGCACGAATCAGAGCCTATTTGTCCTTGGACGATGCAAAAACGCTAATCCACGCCTTTGTTTTTTCTCGGCTTGACTACTGCAATGCACTCTTTTCAGGACTGCCTAAGAAAACGACTGACAGATTACAACTTGTCCAAAATGCAGCAGCTAGAGTTTTAACTAGAACTAAGATGAGAGAACATATTACTCCAGTTTTGGCATCACTGCACTGGCTTCCGGTTGTTTTTAGGATTGAGTTTAAAATTATTTTACTTGTCTATAAAGCTCTCAATGGTCTCGCACCTCCGTACCTCCGTGACTGCCTACCTAGATATGTCCCTAACCGCCCTCTCAGGTCCTCCAATGCTGGCCTACTTGAAGTGCCTAAAAGAATGTGCACAAAAAAATATGGTGAGGCAGCTTTTTGCTTCTACGGCCCAACAGCCTGGAATAAACTTCCATTCGAGCTCAGACACGTAGACATTTTTAAATCTCAACTCAAGACTCACCTCTTCACTCTTGCTTTTAGTTGAGTTTTACTATGCACGTTCCTACCCTGCCCTGACTGATTGCTGCATGTGGTGTTTTTATTTGTTTTTATTTATTTTATGTTCTTATATTCAATTTTGTTCTTTGCCATTGTTCTATCATTTTAACTACTTGTGTTTTATTGTATTATATTTTTGTGTCCTGCCCTGTGAAGCACTTTGAGCTGCATTTATGTATGAAAGGTGCTATACAAATAAAGTTTATTATTATTATTATTATTATTAGTGTCTAAGTTGAACGCCTGTGGTCTCCGAGGCTAGTTGGTTATTAAACCTCTGCTTTTAATTCCACACTCATACCATGACTTTTTTTTCTGTCTACACCAAGGGCTCCATTTTCGTCATCGCTTTAAACCCCTTATTTGCCCTTTTTTTTTTACTATTTTGCAAAACATTTTTGAATAGTTAAAATGGCCAGTCTACAAGCTCACAGCGTGTCAATGTAGATTGGCTAGTTGAACTATTCAAAAATGTTTTTCAAAATAGTAAAAAAAAGGCAAAGAAGAGGGATAAGGGGTTTAGCGGTGACGAAAATGGAACCCCAAATCTCTTCTCCCAATCCCAGTCCGAGGATCTACAAACTCACAATGTTTGATTGATTGAATACTTTATTTACAGTTTGCAGTGACAAGCACAAGGAAGTACAGTACAATACAAGGTCTGCTAAAATGATTTATCCAAGCTTGTTTTCATTGGGGTCCTTTTGTATTCATCAAAACATTTAATGATAGACTATAAGCATTAGTTTTGCACGAAAAACACTTCTTGGGCTAAATTCGGCCATAGCCACTTGCCCAAATGTGCCCAAATGTGCTGACCTCATCACATCTGTAATGACGGCTATAGCTATTTTTAGACGAAGGAGTGTTTTTTGTGCAAAATTATTGCTTGCAATGGACAGAGAATCATGAAAACCCCCTAGTTTGACACGTCACATGCTACTTAAAGTATAATGAAAATTGGAAAATGTTGTCTTATATTGGTTATTAATGGTACCCCAACTTTCAGCAGCTGTCACAAGATTTCCCAAGGGAGTTGGTTTGGAACAAATGTATTTGTGTTAGACACCTTTATGAACACATTTGTGAAGAAAGCTAGTGGTAGTGCTAGTTTTTTACAGCTTTGCCACACATTTCGCTAACTTTCTCTAACTAATGTTCAAGCTTTCGCTCCATTTTTCCACCTGTAGCAGAGCTCCATGAGTCTCCTTTTGAAATTGCCTGCCATTTATCCAATTCAGAGGATGCTGTTTATGTTGTGTCTCATGCTGTCAAACTCAGACAGCATGATTCAGACACCAGATTCAGTCTGGCTAATAAGCCAGACTGAATCAGGTCTGGCTTAGTCAAGGCTAATCAAACACAGGACTCAGGGGGTAGTAGATATATATTCCAAGTGGAAGCTATTATCGTTTCAAGCACTTGGGCCTTTATTGGACCAACAAACACAGCATAACACATCTACCTCTACCACCATAGTGGTAGAGGTAGATGTGTTATTCTGTGTTCCATTCCCCCCCACCTCAAAGCTGAAAGCATAGACAGTTTGCAGTTCAATCTACAGTATCTGCTTTTAACCAATCTGATCTATACTTTTTCCTAGCCAATGAACAAGCTTACAATGCGTTTATTGCAGTGATTCTCAAACATTTAATGTCAAGGAACATCAAATTAATTTGTATTTGGCCACAAACCTCCCCCTTAAATAGTTTTGTGCCAGGGTTACGGTTAGGGACCCCCATACAAGATGTGTGTTGTTGAAATATGAAACATGTTCAAGATGGGTCAGTGCGTCCCATCGGGGTCTGTTGAGTGACATTGTAGTATGATGAAGTAGAGCTTTCGTTTACAAAGAATATCCATGAAAAGAAATATGGAAATACAGTCAGTGTTTACTTTCTACCCAACAATGACTACAGAATAACACTACATCCACCACCACTATATCCATTTCTCCATCTCAGGGCTGAAAAGTATTCCCAATTGTAATTTTGTAAGCCTTTTTTTTAACCATTAGTATTTCAAATCAAAAGAAACTGGAATATACAGTACTTATTTTCCTCAGTTATCAGCTGCCTCCAAATCCTTGATGGCCTCCAGCAACAGTATATAACTGAAACACAATACAGCAACAACATGAACTCACACACATACGCACGCACGCACGCACACGCACGCACGCACATACACACACACACACACACACACACACACACACACACACACACACACACCCTGGCGGAGGCCTGTACCCATCACTCCAATGCACAACACGAGTCCAAAAGACATTTGGCGGAAATTAAAGCAGCGGTTCTTTCTATTGACCATGAGCACAGCTGGGAACGAACAGTTTGGCTGTGAGAGTGACATGAAATAATGTTTTCAATCCCACTTCCACTTTACTCAGCAGGCTAGAGTCTTGTAACTGACTGGCAATCAAAAATTAGCTCTCTGGAACACTTGAAGATTTATTTTGGTCACATTTACAAATCTGTGTCCTTCCTGTGGGAAGCACAGGTTGAGTTAATGTTAATCAAATAAAATCAAAACAATTCTTCTGTTTGTTGAGCATTTCCCAAATGACAAGCGCGTTCACGTTGTACATAACAAAATCCTCAGTACAATTCATCCATTTATAAGTCTGAGGGCATACGATTGTGACCAAATGGTTACATTTGTATGCTCTAGAGTTAAATTAACACTGGGCATTTCAACAGGTACCAATACTCCCTCTGGTATTATACATTTTGAAATTACATTCAAATCATGTGCCTATTTGTCCTGCATACACACACCGCACTATTTCCTCTGCATCCCTGAAGAATACCAGTGACAAGACCAAGAGATAAGTAACAGAAGGTGAGTTATCTCAAGTGAAATGGAGCCCAAAAGATGGCGGAAAGCTGTTATTCTCCTGTCAGGTGCTGACAGAATCCAAACAGTATGCATGTGTGAGCATGGTTTGTTGGGGGCAACTGGGATGTTGTTGAATGATTATTTGGCATGTCATTAGCATGGGCTCCCGGGAGGATTTGAGCATCATTTGCACATTGTCTCAGCCAATAAACATGATGTCCCGACACAACCACGGACCTTGACAAAAACAAGATTTTCAGGAATTATACATGCCCAATTGTATTTTCACAATCTGGTCTTCAATATAATATTAATATTCTAATACCGTATCAAGGTGCAGACAGGTGACCAGAACATCGCATGACAAGTATGCTTGCATGGAATTATTGTTTCGATACACAGACAGGAACTTTCACTTTGGTTATATTTAATGGGTGGTTTCATAAATGTTTTGAGTGGTGCAACCACTCCTGTATACAGCTATGTGTGTCCCTGGGTCTCTGCCTGTGTCCCTGGCTGGCTGGGTCTGTCTGGACGTGTCAGCATCGTGTCTCCGTCACCGTCAGGGAATGTTCCCTTTTTAATCAATGAAGGGTGGCTCCACAGCCCGCGTTGCGTGACTTTATTAAAATTGCCCGGTTTGTTTTTTGACGCATGCGACGGAGACGCAACGCATCCGGTGGAGCCCCGGCGTTAGGCATCAAACAAAAATGTTTTGTCAAACCATGTGACTAACATTGGAAATGCATTGCGGGCAGCCATTAAACACGGACAAGACACGAGACAAATGTTGTATGCATGTTGCAACAGTGTGAGTGAAGCCTAAGCCAGCCTAACACACACACACACACACAAAGACACATACACACGCGCCCCCTGGGGGTCTGGATGTTCTGTGGACCCACCACACAGGTGTGATTTTAGTTAAGGTTAGGTAGTATTTGGGTTCATAAAGTTTAGACATGGATTTAGTTACATTTAGGCACTGATAAAAACTGGTTTAGTGTGGTCTCTCACTGCTCAAATGGAAACGCCACAGCCAAACCCTTCAGTCTATATGGCTATGGGTCTCTCACTGCTCAAATGGAAACGGTACAGCCAAACCCTTCTCAGTCTATATGGCTATGGGTCTCTCACTGCTCAAATGGAAACGCCACAGCCAAACCCTTCAGTCTATATGGCTATGGGTCTCTCACTGCTCAAATGGAAACGTCACAGCCAAACCCTTCTCAGTCTATATGGCTATGTGTCTCTCACTGCTCAAATGGAAACGCCACAGCCAAACCCTTCTCAGTCTATATGGCTATGGGTCTCTCACTGCTCAAATGGAAACGCCACAGCCAAACCCTTCTCACAAGTGAGGGAAGCCTTAGTAACATCTGAGTCCGTCAGCATACGCCTTTTACATACAAACAGACATACATAATTATATCATTATGCTTCATGTTCTCTCTGAAGCCTGTGTTGTTTATCTAAGCTCATCTCGCTCAAGAATCGCCTAAGGGTGGCGCCATTTCCATGGTGCCAACACAGAATAAATCCATATACTCACGAAACAATACTGATTGGGTCGTGCAGCTGTCAATCACGGATGTAGCTGCTAGCTCCGCCCCGGAGTCTATAAAGCAGCCCACCAGCCGGAAAGACATCATTCCTGCCTTTTTCTGAGCTAGCACAGATGTGTTTTCTAAGACTACCACTTCCTTAACTCCGTTGAGACTTTTATTCCCCCTGGACGAGTGCTTCACTTGTACCCTGGAATTCGCGGTGGAAACCCGGTGGTCTTACACTCACGAAAACGAAACGCAGTAAGTTTCCGAAACAAAAAAAAAGGGGGCTTTTTTCTGTCAGTGCTGTGAAGCCTCTCGGACATAGCCCCGTTAGCCTTGGCTAACACTAGCTTAGCTTAGCCTAGCTGTTGACAAACGCTAGCTTAGCCTTGGCTCAACCTAACCAGCGTCGGGAGACCTCGCGTTAGCCGTGAAGCCTTGCCTGGACCGTGGAACAAGAGCCAGCCGACGATAGACAAGAAACAGCCGCTCGTCGGAAAGAAGCTCAGCCCGGCGATCCGCGGAAGTCAACCTGCACTGCTCTGCTAACGGTGAGTTGATAAACCTCCGCTTTGCAACCCCAGTTAGCTCTGTTTTTTCCCCTGTTTCTCTACACTATTGTCGGAAGCTTTGAGGGACCCTACTAGCTAAAACGCAGTTTTCACAGACTCCCTCGGCCCGCGCTGACCCACGTTCTTTCCCGCTACGCTGTGTCGCAAGACTCTTCGGCTCGGAAAGCTCTTTCCCGCCACGTTGTGTCGTAAGACCCCGTCGGCTCGGAAGCCCGTTCCACGACTATCACAGGCTCCCACACGGCCGCAAGGCCTAGCGCTAGATTGGCGACGCACGTTGCTCTGTGTCGGCAGACCCTAGCTACTAGCTAGCTACTATCTAGCTGCCCTCTGGCTACTTCTAGCCTCCTCTAGCTGCTTTCAGCTACTCCTGTTGCTTCTAGCTACCTTTGACTACCCCTGGCTCTTGGTGTGTGTTTCTGTAGCTGTTTATAGCTATTTCTAACGTCATCTAGCTACTTCTAGCGGAATCTAGCGGATTCTAGCGGATTCTAGCTACTTTTCCTCCAGACCTCTGGAGAACACTGCGCTTGGCCTACGAAACTCTCTCCTTGTGTCGGAAGACCCTGGTTGGTTTTTTTCTAGCCTCTTTACACCTCAGTGGATAGTTGAAAAACGACACTAGTCAACATGGCTACTGGCAGTGACACTACGCGGCACGACCAGACCCAGGGGGACCGTGAGCGGATCTGTTTCAGTCGTACCTGTAACAGAACCCTGGCGTCAGACGACCCGCACACCTCGTGCATGTTCTGTTTAGGCCTTGAGCACGCTCGTCAGGCCTTCGAGACACATGGTTTCTGTCCATGCTGCCTTGTCCTCACTACTAAGGACAAGGGCCGCCGCCTCTCACGGGTTGGCGCACACTTCAGAAGGATCGCTGACAACCCCGTCCGGGGCCCTAACAGCGATGGAGGTCCTGACCTCAGAGCTGCCCTGTCCCGCCCTGCCGTTGATCCTTGGCCCTCCCTCCCTACTCCCAGTGGTAGGATCCCTGCCAAGTCCGGCTCCACTGTGACCAAGCCTAAGGCCCGCCCTACGGCAACGGTCACGGGACGGGATTTGACCATTGGGTCTAAATCACCGACCAGGAAGGCGCCCAGGATAGCGACGAAGAGGGCCCCATCCCTCCGTTACGAGGAGGAGCCCTTCGAGGACGCACGGGCCAGACCACAACCGGCGCCTAGACGTCGCCAGCCGGCCGCGTCCTTCACCAACGCCTGGACTGACAGAGCCGGAAGGGCCCGCAGTCCTGACACTTACTACAGCTCCGCCGGTGCTGCTAGAGCCGGAATGGCCGGCAGCTCCGCCGGTGATGTCTATCCCCCACAGCGTATTAACGACAACTGGGGCGAGGAGATGGAAGAGGTGGATCCTCGAGACGACCTGCCCTCATACCAGGATCCCCATACGGAGGATTTCACGGTCCTCGACGAGGTGTACTCCGACGACGAGGACGACAGGTCCTCTGACCCCGACGTCATCCTGGACCGTGACGTACGCTTCGGTGACCTACCGGACACCGACCAAGCGGACCCGGACAACCTCCCTCCACTGGATCTCCTCCCTCTGGACAAGGCAGACATTGTGGAGGTTTTCATGGTGGCGGCCATCAGGTGTGGCCGTGCATGGCCAACAGCGGCGCCCCCTCCACCAGAGGAAGAGGAATGGGGATCACGCCTCAGACAGACCGCCAAACCGGTCCCTCGAGTCAAACTTCCCTTGGCCCAAGGTTTCAAAGCCCACCTGACAGCCATGTGGAAGGAGCCGCTGACACCGCTCCCCATGCCGCGCCGCGTGGGCCTCTCCCTGGACACTGAGGACATGCCCACGGTGGGCCTCGACAAGATGCCGGCCATCGACAGGATCATGGCGGCTTTCCTCCTAGACCCCTCCTCCTCCCATGTCACCCCACTGTCCAAGGACCCAGTCCTGACAGATAGGAAGGACAGGGAGGCTTCCGCAGCCAATGGGAGGCTCTACACACATTTGGCATCGGCTGGCAGGCACCTCAATGCCGCCCTCCTGCTGCAGGGGTCTCTCACGAGCCTGCTGCTGGAAATGGGGGACTCCCCATCTCCAGAGCAGATGGCAGAGGTTCGTCGTCTCCATGACGAGTCTGTAGACTTCGTCCACACCGTCACAGAGCAGGTGGGGAGAGCTATGACTCTCTCCATCATGGCGGAGAGGGACAGATGGCTCGACGTCTCTCCAGACCTGCCTGCAGAGACCAAGGCGAAGCTCCGGAAGGCGCCCATCAAGCCTGGTGGCCTCTTCGAGGGGACACTGGAGGAGCTGGCTCTGACCTGGGAAGGCCAGAAGAAGGGTCGTGAGACCCTTGCTGCCTACGCCGCTCCGGCTCAGCGTACACGCCAGCCTTCGCGCCAGTCCTCCCGCCCACCTACGCGCCAACCCCAACGCACCAGCGGTGGTAGGGGTGGTCGCTCTAGCTCCAAGCCCCGCCGGGAGAGGACAGGAGACCAGCAGGCACCGTCCGGTACCTCGGCCAACGCCCCCAGCCGTGACAGACGCCCGGCTGGGCGTGGCCGCGGCCAACCAACCCATGGCCCCAGACGAGGCCAGGGCAGAGGCCGTCGGGAGCCGCAGAACAAGTGACACCGTCCCCGTCCCAGGGGAGACGAGACCAGACGTCTCCCCTCCCCCCCCGAGCCTGGATTCGAGTGTCCTTCCCACACTCAGACCGCCCAGGAAGAGGCGGCGGCTCATGATGCGGAGCGTCACCACGGGTGCGGCCGTTCATCAGAATGTTGTTGTTCCAAATGTTGTAAATGTTTATTTTCCTGTAATAAAGGCCTTGATGCCATTAAAAACAAAACAACAACAACAACATCGGGGGGACATGAACCCACTGCCAGGAGTAGCCCCCGGGCTCTCCGACACAGTGGGGCGGGACCTTGGCCTTGTGGCGGGCCTAAACGCCACTGGCAGGACGGGTCATGCCGAAATTTTCTCTGGTCCACCAGGGGGCGCCAGCCCTGCGCGACGACGCGCTCCCCTGGCGATGGAGAACCCCCTTGCGCGTCGCCTGACACAGTGGGAACTGTGCGGAGCGTCTCCTTGGGTTCTCCGCACCATAGCGAGAGGTTACAGGCTCCAGTTCGCTATGAGACCCCCTGCATTCGGAGAAATCCTCTACTCCGATGCACGCGGCGAAGCGGGTCAGGTTCTCCAGCAGGAGATCAACTCTCTGCTGGAGAAGAAGGCTGTCAGAGAGGTACCCCTGAGCCAGAGTCGCAGCGGGTTTTACTCACGCTACTTCCTGGTCAAGAAGAAGGGGGGGGGGCTGCGTCCAATCATGGACCTACGAGCTCTCAATCGGTACCTCAAGTCCTTCCGCTTCAAGATGCTGACAGCCAAGTCTCTTGTGCGCTCTATACGCATGAACGACTGGTTCACATCTATAGACCTGAAAGACGCCTACTTTCACATCCCTATCTACCCACCTCACAGGAAGTTCCTGAGGTTTGGTTTCAAGGGGAAGGTGTACGAATACACGGTTCTCCCCTTCGGGATGTCCCTGAGCCCCAGGGTGTTCGTCAAATGCACCGAGACGGCTCTGGCCCCTCTGCGGCGACGAGGTCTACGTGTAGCGAGCTACATCGACGACTGGCTTCTGAGCGCAGGCTCGCCACAGGAGGCACTATGGAACACCACTCGGGTGGTGTCCCATATGTCCTCCCTAGGGTTCACCATAAATCACGAGAAGAGTGTTATGGTGCCCGCCCAGTCGATCAACTTCATAGGCATAGCACTGGATTCAGTCTCCTTCACGGCTCAGTTGAGCCCGGAGAGGATCGACGCCTTCCTGAAGTGCGTGGCCCTGTTCCAGAGAGGACACAGACTGCCACTCAGAATCTGCCTACGTATGGCGGGACTGATGGCGTCGGCCATCTCCCTGGTGCGGTTGGGCAGACTCCACATGAGACCCTTTCAGCGCTGGTTGAGGTCTCTACGGGTGCCCACCAGATTCCTCTCGCGGCGAGTGACAATCTCCGGGGAATGCACGCTCGCCCTGAGATGGTGGTCGGACAGACGGATCCTGACGGAGGGAGTCCCCCTTGGTTTACCGTTGACCAGGAAGGTCGTCACTACGGACGCGAGCCTGAGCGGGTGGGGGGCCACCCACGAAGGCAGGTCGGCCAGAGGGATATGGGATGGAACCTTGAGGTCCGCCCACATCAATTATCTGGAACTCCTAGCGGTCTTCCTCGCGCTGCAAGCGTTCGAGCCGCTCATACGGGGTTGTCATGTCCTCGTCCGTACCGACAACACGACAACGATGTGCTACATCAACAGGCAGGGTGGACTGAGGTCCTTACGCCTGCACACGTTGGCATACAGGCTTTTGACTTGGTGCGACGGGCGTCTTCTGTCACTGACAGCCTGCCACGTCCCGGGACTACTGAACGCGGGTGCAGACCTGTTGTCCAGAGGTCCCCTCCGTTACGGCAACTGGTCCCTACACCCGGGTGTAGTGGAACAGATCTGGGACAGGTTCGGGACTCCGGTGGCAGACCTGTTCGCTACAGACGAGAACAAGAAGTGTCCACTCTTTTTCTCCTTGACGGGCTCGCCAACGTTGGGACTGGACGCAATGGCACATCAGTGGCCTCGGGGCCTACTCTATGCCTTCCCTCCACTGGAGCTGATTCCCTTCACCTTAGCCAGGGTGAGGGTTCAGGGCTCGAACGTGCTACTAGTGGCTCCAGCCCGAGGGTCCTGGAGACAGGACATATTTCCCCTCCTCTACGACCAGCCTTGGCAGCTCCCTCTGTGGAGGGATCTGCTTACCCAGGCGGGTCGCGAGATATTCCATCCGCGCCCACAGGACTTAGACCTATGGGTGTGGCCGGTGAGGGGTCGACTCTAATAGCCACAGGCTTGCCCCCTAGAGTCATTGAGACGATCTTGGGAGCCAGGGCCCCTTCGACTAGACAGCGGTACAACACGGCTTGGAACGTGTTTATGCGCTGGTGTGCGGCAAGGCCGGAACGTGCCGTTCCTTTTCAGGCCTCGGTGGTTCTTATCCTAACCTTCTTGCAAGAGTTGTTGGATAGACACTTGGGGAACTCCTCAGTGAAACTCAACCTGGCGGCCATATCGGCCTACCATGTGGGTATGGACAACAGACCAATAAGTGAGAACTTATTGATTCGACAGTTCATGAGGGGTGTCAAGCGTGCTCGGCCGGTATCTAGATCCTTAGTTCCCTCCTGGGATCTGACCTTGGTACTGCACGCTCTGTCGAGAGCCCCCTTCGAACCGCTGAACACGGTGGGTTTGAAGTTTCTCTCTCTTAAAACTGCCCTGCTGGTCGCTTTGACTACAGCGAAGCGTTCTAGTGACATGCATGCGCTCTCGGTGAGTCCAAGCTGCATGAGATTTAGTGGGAACGGTACCAGGGTTTCGCTCAGGCCGAACCTGTCGTTCCTGCCCAAGAACTTTCCTTCCGGATGTACTCCGGTAGACTTGGCAGCTTTCCACCCGCCCCCTTTCGCATCGGCGGAAGACGAGAGGCTGAACAGTCTCTGTCCGGTCAGGGCACTGAAACTGTATGTAGACAGGACTGCTGCCTTTAGGAAGGGCAATCAGTTGTTTGTCGCATGGGACCCTCAGAGAAGGGGGAATCCCATAACCAAGGTGAGACTTTCACAATGGGTTGTGGAAGCCATACAGTTGACCTATGCCGAAAGTGGTGCACAACCCCCGGAGGGTTTGCGGGCTCACTCTACGAGAGGCATGTCTGCATCCTGGGCTCTTGCGAAGGGAGCTTCACTTCAGGATGTGTGTACGGCGGCGAGTTGGTCGTCCCCTTCGACTTTCGCCACGTACTATAACTTGGACGTGGCATCCCTTGGAATTGCTCACGCCGTTCTGGGAGCTGCCGCTACGTGATGGGACAGTTGGGAACAACGGTCACACGCGCGCACTTCAGGAGTTAGATCCTAGGGCATATAAGATGGGGAACCATCAGCCCGCATCTGAGTGCTTAGACAGTTTTCACTGGCTAGCTCCTTAGATAGGTTCTTGTCTACTGGGCCTGTGGTCCAGATAGCCTCCTTGCCTTTCCTTCTCCCCACGGGCAGGGGACTGCTGGGGGAGGGGTCCCGGGTCGGGCCTCCTTTTCAACTGGTGGTAGTGATACGGGGGGTTTATGTACACCCTTAGGCGATTCTTGAGCGAGATGAGCTTAGATAAACTCTGGGTTACTTTAGTAACCTCAGTTTATCAAGCGAATCGAGCGAGAGAATCGCCCTTACTACCCTTCTTGCTTAGAAAAAGCACAGAAAAAGGACTGGTTGATAGGAATGATGTCTTTCCGGCTGGTGGGCTGCTTTATAGACTCCGGGGCGGAGCTAGCAGCTACATCCGTGATTGACAGCTGCACGACCCAATCAGTATTGTT
>NC_139709.1:39210790-39350790 GCF_964188405.1 Protomyctophum parallelum | reverse complement strand
AAATCCAGAGGGAAAAGAGTTTCTACTGTTTTCAATCAATAAAGCCCTACTGCAATATGTAACTCCCTTAAAAATAAGTGTATGATGAAACCTCACACTGAATGCTGGAATACTAATATGTGGAATGGTATCATTACTATATTGACTTATTGATACAATGTTGCGGGGAATAGGTGGGATGGGAGCGGCTAGTTTTGGGAGAGCTTTGTTGTTTGTTTTGTCCTTGATTATGTATGAATGTACTTGTATTGTCTTGTATTTGCTGTATGTTGCTGGACCCCCTCGAAAACGAGATGATACATCTCAAGGGGATATCCTTTTCTCAATAAAGGTTCATATAATTCTTCAATATAACTTAATTCAGTTTAACAATGTTAAATAAAAAGAGCTGAGTTGCACTGTACTGGTGCGTTCTGGTTCCATCTACACCAACTGCTACATCTTGCTCCACCCCTTACCCATTATCCTTATCTGCCTGTTTTGTTACCATTTTAAAACATTTTTAAAATAGTTCAAATAACTGATCTGCAAGCTCACAATGTGTCGATGTAGATCGGCTGGTTGAACTATTTTTTAAATTAAAATGGCAAAATAAGTTTAGGAATAAGGGGGTAAGGGGGTGGAGCAAGACAGGGCCCAATATCTCTGTGCCAACGATAGCAGATTAGATCTATACCAGCTCACAATGTGTCACGTTGCAAGGCGTTGTGATCTTGTAGATCGGCTATTTTTGCGAATGTTCCTCCATAATAGAGATGCTGGGGTTCAAGTGGTTCAAGTTATTTAGAGGTTTGATAAATCTATTTATAATGTTATTTAGAGGGTTGATAAATCTAATTATAATGTTATTTAGAGGGTTCATAAATCTAATTATATTGTTATTTAGAGGTTTGATAAATCTATTTATAATGTTATTTAGAGGGTTGATAAATCTAATTATAATGTTATTTAGAGGGTTGATAAATCTAATTATAATGTTATTTAGAGGGTTGATAAATCTATTTATAATGTTATTTAGAGGGTTGATAAATCTAATTATAATGTTATTTAGAGGGTTGATAAATCTAATTATAATGTTATTTAGAGGGTTGATAAATCTAATTATAATGTTATTTAGAGGGTTGATAAATCTAATTATAATGTTATTTAGAGGGTTGATAAATATATTTATATTGTTATTTAGAGGGTTGATAAATCAAATTATAATGTTATTTAGAGGGTTGATAAATCTAATTATAATGTTATTTAGAGGGTTGATAAATCTAATTATAATGTTATTTAGAGGGTTGATAAATCTAATTATAATGTTATTTACGGGGTTGATAAATCTAATTATAATGTTATTTACAGGTTTGATCTAGTTAGTAGCAGGTGATTGGATCAGAAACATTAATTTCTCAATATTGTCAAATAGTTTAACTTTTATTATTCCATCTCTGTCGTGTGGAAATCTTTTTATTAATCTTTCACACACAATAAAAATTAAATGCCATATTTAATACTACTATCTACTGCCATGCTAAAGTAGGCTGGTCAAAATAGCAGATCTACAAGCTCACAAGGTGCCGCATCTTATTATGACAACTGTGAGCTTGTAGATCGGCTTGAAGATTGATTACTGTGAGCTTGTAGATCAGCTAGTTTGACTACTGTGAGTTTGTAGATCGGCTGTTTGTTATATCCCAAAGTTTTTGGACAAACTTTTAGCTTAATGACCTTGCAAAATAGGTTTGCAAGATTGGAAGTGTGCTTGCGTGCGTGCGTGCGTGCGTGCGTGCGTGCGTGCGTGCGTGCGTGCGTGTGTGCGTGCGTGCATGCATGTATATGTGTATGTTATGAGAGTGCCATAGTCCCATATTCAAAATGTACTTGAGTAAAAGTACAAAAGTATCAGCATCAAAAATCTACTTAGTACCAAAAGTAAAAGTACTCATTGTGCAGAATGTCTCATTTCACAAGTTCAAAATCTGTTAAAGATCATTTGAAAATAGCCAATCTACAAGCTCACTCACAATGCATCGCAACCCATTGTGAGCTTGTAGATCTGCTATTTTTATATGGCTGATATATATATATATATATATATATATATATATATTACGTGTGTGTGTGTGTGTGTGTGTGTGTGTGTGTGTGTGTGTGTGTGTGTGTGTGTGTGTGTGCACGCGTTGTAGATAAGCAGGCTCGTTTTGGTCTACAGGTAAACAGGCCTACACACACACACACACACACACACACACACACACACACACACACACACACACACACACACACACACACACACACAGCGAGAGAGAAAGAGGCTGGTCCCTGCATGGGAAGATTAAGGATTGCATGAACAGTAAACAGTGGTTCATAAGAATATCTATTTTTGTATGAAAACTTTCCATTACCTGAGCATGTCTCACATCACTGCAGAAAAACACCAGCTGATTACTTAAAACATGTTCACACAGACACCTATTTCAGAGCCAGGGCGTCCTTTCCACACGTCTAATCATGAAACACATGTTGGCCTTCTCAGACCGTCCTTGACTTTATTTAGTGTCCAGCTTGTAGATGAACTTTCCACTGGGCACAGTGACGTGTCCAACGTGTCTACGAGGAGGGAGAGTATAAAAGACCAGTGCTCCACAGTGTCTTCAGTATCTCCACTCTGCATCCAGAATGAACGCTGTTGGAGCTTTGTTGGTTCTGCTGTTCATGTGTCTCTCTGAGGTCCGAGCTCAGGGAGACTCAGGGGGGTCGGGCAGTGAGAGAGGCAACGGCGCAGAACCAGCCACCCTCTTACAACCCGACCTCTGGACCGAACTGGAGACACTGAGAGGCATGGTGCTCAACCTGGGAGCTACCGTCGTGTACATGAGAGCTGAGACCAGAGAAAGCTTGAGCAACGTGAAGGGAGAGGTCAAGGAGCAGAGAGGCATGGTTAACAACCTGGGAGCCACCGTGGTGGAACAGAGACAGAGCCTCCGCAACGTGGAGGGAGAGTTGGAGAAGCAGAGGGACTCAGTGAGTGATCTTCGGGTGGAGCTGGGCATCACCAAGTACGAGATGGAACAGATGGCCAAGGAGAATGCAGGTCAGGAATGGAATGCTTTTTCTGTGTGTGCAAAATGTGATTTATTATTTTTTGTTAAAGAAGTTAAAGTTAAAGGAGATAAGGGCTGATGTGTGTGGTTTTAAAATGTGTAACAGTTTCGCTGTGATTTCCTTCTCTTCAGAAATGGCTGCCAAACTGAGTGCCGGTGAGAAAGAGCTGGAAGACCTTCAGAGCAGGCTGAGCAGCAGTGAGACCAGTGTGGAGGCCTTGAAGAAGGACAGTCAAGGTAATCAGAACACCATGATGTTCAGTGGATGCAGGCAGGAGAGGAAAACAAAAACTTAATTTAATATAGTAATAATACATTTCAATTACTTCATGTGATGCTTGGAGAATAGAAAATGACTTTAGTTTGGCGTTAAATTATAAAAAGATATTGAGAATAGATGCTGTGGTGATAATGGCCCTGTTTCCCAACGGACACATGGTGTAAGAGGTATGGTGTAGCACATGCGCAGATGCCCTCTAGGCCGCACACAGAAGCCTGGGAACATAGACATTCCGTGCATATGATGTGCCACGCAATGGTAGCCCTCAGGTCTACCAGTAGGCTCTCTTTACTCTTAAAAAAATAAATAATTATATATATATATATATATATATATATATATATATATATATATATTAGGGGTGTGACGATACATTTTAACAGCGATACGATACATATCACGATACATGGTTGACGATACGATACATGGACGATATTGGTTCATTATGGCGATACGATGCAATATGATTCAGTGATTTGAAATCGATGCAGTAACTATTTAAAATACATTGACGTTTTTTAATTTAAGTAATTAATCCCCTCTTTCATTTTTCTTCTAAAAAATGCTAAATACCACACACAAAAATGTAGTATTGTTACAATTGATTAATTGCATAGCAAAGCGATTCTATACAGATTATTTCTATTGCAAAACGATACGATAAGATACAATGTCAATGTCGCTGTTTTCACTTTGATATACTAGATTTTTGTAATTGAAATAGATTTTTCGATGCAGTTACTATATCGTTACACCTATACATAAATATTATATATATATATATATATATACATAAATCTGATATATATATATTAGTGCTGTCAGGCGATTAAATTTTTTAATCGCGATTAATCGCATGATTTGTGTAGTTAATCGCGCGATTAATCGCAATTAATCGTTTTTTGCTTTAAATTCAATGATGAACTGAAAGAAAACGGTTTTCTTTCAGTTACCGATCGATACCGATGCAAACTGTGAGTTTGGTGTCCTTTTCTGACACAGTAAACCAGGGATACTCAAATAGCTGAACATGTGGGCCACATTATGAAAATGGCAAAATGACGTATGAAAAGACAAGTGCAATGTGCATTATTTTATGGCTTGCCCATTTTCTCTCTTTTGAATAATTCTGTGCAATTGGCACATTCAACACAAACAACTGTTTCCATAAAACTAACTAACATGGGCAAGCAGAATCATGAATAGGCCTATTTAATTTATACAAAAGGAGAAGAGAGAGAGCAATGTGTTTGTGGCTCAAACTTTGTCTAATATTGTTTTAGAGCAGTGGTTCTCAAACATTTCCATGCCAAGAGCAAAGGACCCCCAATATTTTTTCAATCTACAAAAATAATCCCAAAATCGCTTATAAACAGCAGATGTGGCAACACTGGCCAGAAACGACCAGTGTTGCTTCTTTTTGGCTTATTTTGTATAGACCTAGGTTGCTTGTTTCTGCCATAGAGTTATACTGGCAACACCTCTGGCACCTCTGTGCTGCTCGTCGACTCGTCTCTCTCTGTGTCAGTCCCAGCTCCGTGACTGGGAGATGGGACTGTGGATACTTGTCTGGATATAACTTTCTGTTACAGTTAAATCCATTTAAAAGTACCACACAACTGAAAAGTATCGCGACTGTGACCGCAAGTTAGAAACGTGTGTGGCTATAACGAGGCACAGCTGTTTACAATGCGATGCAACATTAACAGCGGGGGGTTTTGCTTTGGGTCTGGATGGATGAATTGCACGGGTTTCTTTTTGGACTGGAACGTACGACACGAGCAAAACTTTTGTGAAATGTAAATGGAAGGCTGCCTGTTACTCCACTTAAAATATCCTAACAGGCTAACAAGGGGTCTGGGAAGGGAGTGCATTGCAGGAACCAGTATTACTCAACATCCCGCCTGCCAATCGCTGTGATTTTTTTTGTTGCGTTAATGCGATAAATAAATTAGTGCCGTTAATAAGGTGTTGCGTTAACGCATTAATAACGCGTTAACTTTGACAGCATTAATATATATATATATATATATATATATATTTATTTATTTTTTGTAAAGAGAGTCTACTGTCAGCTGTCCAGCAGTCCAAATATTAATAAATAAATGTTCAGAATGGTAGACATGAGGCCTGAGGCCTACCATACCAGGCCTACTATTGTGTGGCACATCTATGCACGGAATGTCTATGTTCACAGGCTTCTGTGTGTGGCCTAGAGGGCATCTGAGCATGTGCTACACCATACCTCTTACACCATGTGTCCGTTGGGAAACCGGGCCAATAGCATTTACTAATCTCTATTACTAAATGTAATTTGTTGTAATGTTCTTCTCTTCAGAAATGGCTGCCAAACTGAGCGCCGCTGAGAAAGAGCGGGAAGACCTTCAGGCCAGACTGAGCAGCAGTGAGACCGAAGTCCAGGTTATAGAGACCAGACTGAATACCACTGATGACCAGGTCCAGGTTCTAGAGACCAGACTGGGTACCACTGATGACCAGGTCCAGGTTCTAGAGACCAGACTGGGTACCACTGATGACCAGGTCCAGGTTCTAGAGACCAGACTGGGTACCACTGATGACCAGGTCCAGGTTCTAGAGACCAGACTGAGCAGCAGTGATGACCAGGTCGAGGTTCTACAGACCAGACTGAGCAGCAGTGAGACCAGTGTGGAGGCCTTGAAGAAGGACAGTGAAGGTAATGATTAGAACAACATGATGTTCAGTGGATGCAGGTCAGGAGAGGACCGTGATGAAACAATGACTTACTTTAGTGTTCAACAGGAGAGGACCGTGATGAAACAATGACTTACTTTAGTGTTCAACAGGAGAGGACCGTGATGAAACAATGACTTACTTTAGTGTTCAACAGGAGAGGACAGTGATGAAACAATGACTTACTTTAGTGTTTAACAGGAGAGGACCGTGATGAAACAATGACTTACTTTAGTCTTCAACAGGAGAGGACAGTGATGAAACAATGACTTACTTTAGTGTTCAATTCATTTTAATGACTTCATTTGATGCTTGGGGAATAGTTATTTAGTTGTTCATGTTATTGATTGTATAGTTGATCTACTCAAATGAAACTACTGGTGTATTTATGGCTGATTTAATATGAATGTTGTTGATTTCAGCCCATCTTGCTCGGCTGTCCAGCGTAGAGAACAGGCTTGCTGACACTGACAACAAGGTGTCCAGCGTAGAGAACAGGCTCGCTGACACTGACAACAAGGTGCAGGAACTGTGGAGTAAGTACAGTATGTTTATAAATAAAAGTATTATGGGGCTTTAATATAGTAGGGCTGATAGTATCATTAATGCTTTAATAATATTATAAACAGTTATGTAATGTTCCTGTGTTCCAGGCAAACCACAGATTGCCTTCTCTGTTGGTTTGACTAATGCTGGATATGTTGGACCATTTGGTTCCTTAACCACTCTGGTCTATAAGAAGGTCTTCTCTAACATGGGCAACGCCTACAATCCATCCACAGGTAGGTGGTGATTAAACTCATGTTAAATAACTTAATAATTAGCTCTCACCAAATAATTACACAATTACATAATGCCACTGTCAGATGGAAACCTTGTATTTTATCGTATTTTTAATTGAAGGAATGTCACAGGAAGATAGATATCAGTAGTAAAAAGACCCCAACAAAAAGAAAACCAAACTCACAAGACAAACAAAAACCCACCCACCCAACCCCAACCCCTTAACCAAAAACCCACCCACCCAACCCCTTAACCAAAAACCCACCCACCCAACCCCTTAACCAAAAACCCATCCACCCGACCCCATAACCAAAAACCCACCCACCCAACCCCTTAACCAAAAACCCACCCACCCAACCCCATAACCAAAAACCCACCCAACCCCATAACCAAAAACCCACCCACCCAACCCCATAACCAAAAACCCACCCAAAAACCCACCCACCCAACCCCTTAACCAAAAACCCACCCACCCAACCCCTTAACCAAAAACCCATCCACCCAACCCCTTAACCAAAAACCCACCCACCCAACCCCATAACCAAAAACCCACCCACCCAACCCCATAACCAAAAACCCATTCTACAGCTGTGTGTGTGTGTGTGTGTGTGTGTGTGTGTGTGTGTGTGTGTGTGTGTGTGTGTGTGTGCGCGCACACGTGCGTGTGCACATGTGCATATTTGTGCATGCATGTGTGTTCTCTACATACGTAGGAATCTTCACATCTCCTGTGAAAGGACTGTATCACTTCAGGTTCACTGCAGCTCTCTATAATAGATCATCAGATCATGTGCTTATCACAATGTATAAAAATGGTCAGCAGCTCATGTACAACCATGGATACAACAACCATGGAGACATGGAATCCATTTCTAACGGAATGATCCTAGAGCTGGAGGAGGGAGACACCGTTGACATGAGACTACCTTCTGGGCGCACGCTCTTTGATAACTCAAGCAACTTCAGCACATGGAGTGGTGTTCTGGTCTATTCTATGTAACACTGATACTGGTACCATTACGTTATACTTTATAGAGTGTACATGTAACACTGATACTGGTACCATTACGTTATACTTTATAGTGTACATGTAACACTGATACCAGTACTTTATAGAGTCTACATGTAACAGTGATACCAGTACGTTATACTTTATAGAGTGTACATGTAACACTGATACCAGTACCAGTACTTTATACTTTATAGAGTGTACATGTAACACTGATACCAGTACCAGTACTTTATACTTTATAGAGTGTAACAGTGATACTGCAACTCAATCAGTGAATAAACACATATTCAAAAACACTATTGTCTGTTTATTGTATTGTTTACTATTATTATGTTTAACACTATAATAATTAATCTAGAATTCTAACGATGTGTTTATATGCAGTATATCATCACTGGTCAGGTGGAAACAAACTGTTAGTTTTCACTGTACCAAATTCATCCAATGGCATTATTATTTAGTCACAAAGCTCTTTGTTAATGCTTTTAATGTATTATTGTTGTTCTTTCAAAGATGGAAAACATCGCCGCTCGGGGAAAACTTGTAGATCTGCTATTTTAACTACTTTTGCACGCCATTGTCATAGAGCGTCGCAGTTCCGCCCACTACCAGGGACCAGGAAATTATTACCCGTTCATTTTCCTCATAGACATTTTCAGGGTTTTTTAACTTAAGCTGTATGAAATTCTTTCCATTAATATAGTGGTTGCAACTGTATTAATTGATGCCCCGATTGAGTCCTGTGGTGGGAGTTCTGCTCTGGTTTGTCAATGCACTGCTATAACGCACACTATAACGCACTGCTTACAGCGCAGGACAGTATCGCTGGCGACCATCCATGTTCAGCCACTCACATAAAGAAAAAACACTCCAATTTTTCTTCAGTTGTGAAACGCATTCTCTCACTCACTCACGCACACGCACGCACGCACAATCTTACAAAAACAGGGACAGATGTACCCACACTTGCAAACAAAGACACACACATGCACGCGCACGTACACACACACACACACACACACACACGTGCACACAGACGCGAGACCGCAAACACATCCACAGGGAAATGTGCTCAAACACGTAATGCAAATGTGCATGCACAAACAAATTGTGGACAACACTCACAACCTCTCTCTCTCACACACACACACACTACACACTACACACACACACACACACACACACACACACAAGCTCAAGCTGTCCTGAAACTATTATTTTTGCAGAGCTGCAGCTACAGTACTAGCACTGGCTGACAGTAATCTCAAAGTTACATAACCCATTTTGACCTGAGATCAGATTCTAAAAATGTCTTCTATATCCTGACAGTTTTCTGAAAAAGCTATGTTTCTATGCCAGTCGTTCTTCGATTTTTCAAAAATAGCAGACCTACAGTACAAGCTCGTAGCTTGTAGATCTGCTATTTTTCAATAGCTAAATCATAACATAATGCACCAAAGGGGGTTCCCGCCCCCAAAATGGGTTGACAGGGACATAACAATGGAGATTCAATTTGTAATTGTTGCAATGACCGAATCGAGTGAAACGGTCGACATTGTGTGGATGGAAATATAATAAGTCACTGAATGTTTTCTTTCTTTCGTAGTATGACGTATTGTGTGGGAAACCATGTCAAATCCTTTTGACTTTTTGATTTTCCATTCGGCATAGCTTGGCTTTTAGTGTGAGGCTCTAGCTAATGTGACATGGGCTTGTATAGCACAAGCTTGACATTTGACAACACAAACGTACGTCACAAATGACATTTCAACAAGAGCTTCTGTCAAAGTAATGTCATGGAGATAGTTAAGTGCATCTTCATCTTTGAAGGGCCTCTGAAAAACACGCTGAAATTGAATGACTCAGAGATATATTTTACTTTATTATTAAATATATTCATGAAATATAGCCACCTCTTTTTTTTTTTTTTTTTATATTTTTTTGCGGCTTACGCCTTTTATTGATTTTTGAAGGGACAGACAGTAGGCTGACAGGAAACGGGAGAGAGATGGGGGGATGACATGCAGTAAAGGCCGTGTCGGGTCCGGGAGTCGAACCCGCGGCACACTGCGACTGGATTACCAGTCCGGTGCCCAGACCGTTACGCTACGGCCTGGGCCTATAGCCACCTCTTTAATTCCAATGTGTCACACAGTACTTCTCCATCCTTTTCAAAACCATACATACATGATCAAGTGGTGAAGGAGAGATGTACAGTGGTGTTATATTTAGTTTATGTGTCACAACTCTGCCCTACAGAATTTGGAACCATGTTGTTGCAGTTGGTTGTTGCAGTTATAATGCACATGCACATGTTTGCTGCAAAACGCCTATATTTGCACCATACTACTAGTCTGATTATCAGACTGAGGTTTTATGAACCATACTACTAGTCTGATTATCAGACTGAGGTTTTATGAACCATACTACTAGTCTGATTATCAGACTGAGGTTTTATGAACCATACTACTAGTCTGATTATCAGACTGAGGTTTTATGAACCATACTACTAGTCTGATTATCAGACTGAGGTTTTATGAACCATACTACTAGTCTGATTATCAGACTGAGGTTTTATGAACCATACTACTAGTCTGATTATCAGACTGAGGTTTTATGAACCATACTACTAGTCTGATTATCAGACTGAGGTTTTATGAACCATACTACTAGTCTGATTATCAGACTGAGGTTTTATGAACCATACTACTAGTCTGATTATCAGACTGAGGTTTTATGAACCATACTCTGATTATCAGACTGAGGTTTTATGAACCATACTACTAGTCTGATTATCAGACTGAGGTTTTATGAACCATACTACTAGTCTGATTATCAGACTGAGGTTTTATGAAGTGTGCAGGATCTATATTAATGGTCAGGCTACCATAGCCTACTACAGCTACCGTACTACTAGTAGTGTTGTTGAAAAACGCCGGGACAACGCTCCACACGTCCCAAACTCTTCTCCCTTCTGGCTCCAAAACTGTGGAATGCACTTCCCATTGCAGTCAGAACTGCAGCATCACTCCCAATCTTCCGCCGTAGTCTGAAAACCCACCTTTTCAGACTCCATCATGGCCCATAGCACTTACCCTACCCCCTTAGATAGCATTTCTGTAGACTTAGATAGCATTTGATACAGACTTATAGCATGTTATGTAGATAGCACTATAATTGCATTGTATATAGTCATAGCACGCCATAGTACATATGTATAACATAGTAGTATATATATATAGTTTATATGTATAGTCTCATAATATAGATATTCCACTGTTACTTTCTTAGCTTACGCATGTTTCATGATAAATGCTTTTTTGTGATGTATTCCCATGCTTTTTGTTCTTGCTTAATGTAAGTCGCTCTGGATTAAGAGCGTCTGCTAAATGCCTAAATTGTAAATTGTAACACTTTCAGCACACTACTGTTGCACTACACTAGACTGTTTGTGTTGTGTATGGCTGGCATATTGGTCTTGTATGGTACATATAGAGGGAACGGTATAATAATTTTCAGCATCAGAAGAAATTAGTCCTCTTCAAACCGTGCATTTTGTCTAATATTACTGTATTATTATTACTCTAATACAGCCGTTAAACTGAATGTGATAAAATGCCTGGAAAAGAATCTAATTCAAATGTTTTCCCTGTCCGCAGGGTGTTGTGTTGTGCAGACTAATGCAGTACCTATTCCTGGTGCGTGTTTACTTTACTTCACTTGCAATTTCAACTTGAGGTTGGTGCAACGCTCTCGCTTACAGCAACTGACCTTTTGTGCTGAACGGCCAGGGTAGAAGCTATGTGTGTTGTGTGGGTTGATAATTACTCAACAAAGTTACAAACTTAACAAACTTTTAATGTGTGGATGTTTTCGCAAGAGGTTAAAGGTCCAACTGATAATAGATGATGGGCATTGGGAATACGGTTGTGAGGGATCAGGGTCATCTTGTTCTAATAGGTGATTATTATGGGAACATGGTTGTTTTGAAGGGTCAAACGGTCATTTTGTTCTAATAGGTCATGGCGTTTGGGACCATGCATGAGGATCAGCCAAAGGGCCATCTTCTACCGTAATAGGGTTTGGGCATACTGTATATTGCACCAGACTTGTATTGTCTCCACCAGGCCGAAGGCATGGGGAGAGAGTATGTTTTGCACTCCATCCGTTGCCAGCTAATCTCCGGCACCGTTGGCCCGATCCATGCCAAACTGTGCACACACACTCCCTGGATGCCAACGACGAACCTCTGCCCCAAATATTCCACAACGGCCTGTTATAGCGCCACCATGAGGCCGATTTTGGAAAAACACATTTCTGTAGATTACTCGTACACATTTTATCCATACATCACACAATTCGGTATACACTATCTCCATAGTCATGTGATCAACACAGATCTGCACCATTTCCCATCTGAAATGGGAAATTAATCTCCACTGAGCAAGCAGGCAGGCTCTCTATAGGATCAATTAGGTTAAAATTTTAATTGTATGGTAGGAATCGAGGTAGAACAGAGGCTTTAAATGTGGTAATCACTTTAGAGGAAACTCATTTGCACACTGACGATATGCTGAGGAGGATGGATAGGTCAGTCCTTCCAATTTAGTTCCAAATCAAGAGGGAAGCCTCATTAGGGAAATAATTCAGTTTTCCAACCTTTTTTGTCCCAGGGCACACTTTTCATAGCCTAAAAATCTCGGGGCACACCTAGATATACGGTGTATAAGCCTATATACACATACATATGTGTACTGTATGTGTGTGTGTAAGAGCCATGAAATGGTTTGGTTATGTTGACTATACATTCGGAATTTCGGTCAATGAAATGAGTAGGCTGTCACTGGTGTTGATGTGGATGATTGACGGGCATAGGGGCGGACCCAAGGTTACCTTTAACATCACCTGTTCACCTGCTGTGGACACAGAGAGAGAGGGGGTGTGTGGGACGCCATACCTTTTGTTGACCGCTTTATTTCATCTACTTTATTTACTTTGTAGCTGTGGTCATTTTTGCTTTACGTTTGAGCACCATTATGAGTTATCTACATTGCTTTAATAAAACCCTTAAAACGCATCATTTGGATCCAGCGAATTCCTTTTGTTTGCGGCGGAGCGCGTCTGACACCATGGCCCATCCCATCGCCTCTCAGCGACTTTAAGTTTATTTTTCATGTCGCTATCACAGTGTGTATGTATATATATAAACTTCTTTGATACCAAACCCATTATACTTTTGATTTAATCTTCCCGGAGTAAAACTTATTTGATACTCAACCCAATATACTTTTAAAAACACACATGACAGCACTCGCCAAATAACTTTAAAGAGAAAGAAAAGGACAAGAGACAGTGCCTCAGTTTCACCAATTTATTTTTGAAAGCTTATATACAAAATATAGCACACACATTACTATTGCCAATGCAAAGTAATACTTTTAAATTAAAAAAAGAGTTGCAAAAACAAAATCTTTGGCCACAATACAATGGTCTTAAGTAGGCTACTTCTGTACAAAAATAAATCAAAAGAATATTTGATAAAAATACGTTTTTTTTATGGTTGTATTTACAGGCAGTTGTTTGCAAAACAGGTAAATCTCTGAAGTCACCATCTGTGTCACAATCAATGAATCTCACGTTTGCCAACAGCTGTGCGTGTCCACTTATATCTGTTGATTCATCCACCAAATTTTACACAAATGTGGCACATTTGCTAATTCCTTTGCAGCATCTGGTCCCACCAAGCCCACACCCTCCGCGAGTTTGAATGAAGTGGCTATTACTGTTTCTGTATGTGGCATTTTTAACTTTGCCAACATCTCTGCGATTTGGTAGCTTAATTCCAAACCTTTGTCAGAAGTATTATTAGTGGTACTACTGCGTATCAAGAGACTTGCCTGCTTTGCTGTCTTTCTCCTTTTTTTCTTTCAAACTCACGAAAATGTTTTTGTCCTTTGGCGCTGTTTGCAAACTTGAATCCACAAACGATGCACAGCGTTATCTGGTTAGTTGCGAACGCAGTGAGCCACTTACTATGACAGCAAGGGCTGAATGTCTGTGTGTCTGTCTGTCTGTGTGTGTGTCTGTCCCGCTGTTACACCACCCGCCCGCCACCAGAGGGCGCAGCTGTAGCACACACACACACACACACAGGGCGCAGCTGTAACACACACACACACACACACACACACACACACACTCACAACCACACACACACGAGCTGCGTTCGCTTCCCGCGTTTGCGCGTCTTACTTGTTGTATCCCCAGTAAACGTGAAGCCAAACTTCATCTAGTCATCACGGTAAAGTCTGGCACGTGGCTTTCTTTGTAGGCGTTGCGTTGGTAGTAGTGGCCGTTGTTGTTGTTCCCCCCGGCAGTGAGGAGCCGCTGGCTGTGCCGTCGTCAGATGCAGGTGACCCGGCGGCACTGTGTGTGCTGCTGTCGGGTTCTGGTGGTGTCTTTCTGGAGGGAGCTAAATGTAGCGTCTTCTGGATGCATCTCTTTAGCATTAACATTTCAATGGCCGAAGGTCGTTAGAGTCTATTGTTCCGTCGTTGTTGTTATCGCACGTCTAATGGTTAGACGTGTGACAACAACAACGACGCAACAATAGGAAGCCTGCAGCCCAGTAGCTATAATATTGCTTTCGGGGGAGGGTTAGTGTTACTTTCTGTCAAATCAGACGGCACACCTGGACATATCAAACGACACACTAAAGTGCCGCGGCACACAGGTTGGGAATCACTGGTGAATTCGACGGACTCAACACCGGGCACAGCACTCCCTGTGGTGGTGTAGAACGCATGTGTTGAATTTGAAGTCGGTGGGGCGAACGGTTCTCGGTTCATATACGTACTAGACATGTGAATCTCGTCTCATCTCACGATTAGATACGCATTTCGATGCACTGCCAGCGATATGATACTTTAGCGATACATGAAATCTCCTGGCGATACGATTCGGGAAGCACCCTATGATCCGACGGACCATTGCTCCGAAAGAGCATTGGTCCGAGGTGCGCTGGGGGTCGGGAGAGGGTTGGGGTTAGGTTTAGGTGTCTGCCCCGGGGGAGGTTAGGGTTAGGACCTTGTCGGACCTTGTCGATCGGACCAATGGACCGTCGGCATATTGACGCAGACCCATACGATTCACCCCTCTACCGATACGATGCGATTTGATGGCGATTCATCACAATAGAAAGGATTTATATTAAAGCTCTATTAATTTCCCAAAACATGTAAAAATGCATTACATTTAAATTCAAAGCAATTTATTGTTTTACTGTAGGTTAGTATTATAGCTCTGCATCTCAAACAACCCAACTTATAGAATTCTGTAAGTAAACAAAGGGTCTGCTCTCTGCAGGTTATTGTGGAATTGTTAGATTACTAATAATCATAGGCTATAGTATAATTATTATATCTCAAAGGTCAATTTGAGGTTTTGAGTATAGAGGGTTCAAGAGATTAAAATGTAATAGCCTATCGTTCATCAATTAATGTTACCAACATATAAATAGAAAAGAAACAAATAAACAAAACAAAAATTACAGGTCACACTCGTAGTGCTGTCAAACAAGTCTATGTCTAGTTTTCTGCAACACAGTTTTATAATATAATTGCCTATGTATAGTGGGGTTCCCTGCTTGATCTCTCACTCTCAGCTAAGTGGTCCTTGGCTTGACCTGAAAAACATCGAAGACCCCTGGCCTGCATGTATTATTAACGTTTTAAATACATAGCAGATGTACAAGCTCACAACGCGTCTCATCCACGCCCCACTGTGAGCTTGTGGATCTGCAAATTTAGGCGTGCGACACCGTCTTGCTGCAGAATATAAATGAGGCTTCTATCCCAGAGAACAGCAGGGGAAAGCTGGACAGTGGAAAGTTGTGAAACGGTTGTAAACGACTTTAAACGCAAGCAGTACACCCAGCTGTGGCGTTGTTGTTGTCTCCACCAGGCCGAAGGCATGGGGGGAGAGTATGTTTTGCACTCCGTCCGTCCGTCCGTCCGTCCGTGTGTCCGTCCGTGTGTCCGTGAGCAGCTAATCTCGGCCACCATTAACCCGGTCGATGCCACATTTTGCACACACACTCCCTGGATGCCAACGATGAACCTCTGCCCCAAACTTTCCAGAACGGCCTGTTATAGCGCCACCAGGAGGCCGCTTTGTGCAAAACAAGTCTTTGCACAGTACACCTACAGATTTTGTCCAAACATCACGCAAATTGGTACACAGTCTCTCTAAAGCCATTCAACGAAACCAGTCTTTCAGATTTCTCAGACTCCATCCTGATTGGTTAAGATTGGCTTCCAAAGTTCACAGGAGTGCTCAGTTTCAAACAAAATGCTGCAAATCATGAACACATCGCGTGATTTCCGTGAAATTGTGCACCCACATTCCCACTAGGCCGAGGACGAAATGCCACATGAACAATTTCAACTCAGCCTCAAGGTGGCGCTATAACTGGCCGAAAAGTGTTTTCACCTCTAACTGCACGGATCTGTGGATAACTTTGTATGCCAACTCCCTAGAGGCCAAGGAAAAACCTTTGCCTGGAATTCTTCACATCTGCTCATCCTGGTGGAGACCTGTGCCCAGAAGGGCACTTTTTCTAGTTGTTGTTGTACACGTGTGTTCAGACTGCAGAAGCTTTCTTTAATTACAAATTGATCGCGACGCAGATTCACGTCAGAGAATCAGCAAGAACAGCTGTGGAGTCATTATACCAGCACGCAGCGCTACAGTGAAAAGTCAACTGATCGATGGACAAAGCTCCTCGGACAGCTATTTTATAAAGCTAAAGGTGGTGCTTCTCTTGTTTAATGCGTGGCGCTCACTTCTGTTAGTCGCGGGTGCTCTTTATAGTCTGTTTGTTGTCTCACAGTCTCAACGTGTCTACTCTGCACCGTCGTACGGTAGCTTCTGTTCACTGACTGTGTGCGCTGCGAGAGACCTTTTTTTTCCTTCCTTTTCTGATGGATATGTTCAATGCGCCTTGGAAACTCAGGATAGGGTGAAATTTACCATGAAAAAAAGGTGCAACCATGGATTTTACCGATGCAAGCACTCCGCGAACGATGTATCGAGATTTCACCCGTCAATTGTATCTGATACACAGTGAATGAACCGATGCACTCGCATCGCGCACGTCTGTATCGATGTATCGATACGTATCGATTATTTTCCACATGCCTAGTACGTACGTACACACAGAGACTTGGTGCATTTAGAGATAAGATACTAGAACAGTGCCCGTTGGGGGGTGATCAGGTGTGATCAATTGGCTAATACAGGGTGAGGTCGCGCATCATTGTGGTGTCAGAACATCATTGTGGTGTCAGAACATCAATGTGGTGTCAGAACATCATTGTGGTGTCAGAACATCATTGTGGTGTCAGAACACATTGTGGTGGCAGAACATCATTGTGGTGTCAGAACATCATTGTGGTGTCAGAACATCATTGTGGTGTCAGAACACATTGTGGTGTCAGAACAGCATTGTGGTGTCAGAACACATTGTGGTGTCAGAACAGCATTGTGGTGTCAGAACAGCATTGTGGTGTCAGAACATCAATGTGGTGTCAGAGTATCATTGTGGTGTCAGAGTATCATTGTGGTGTCAGAACATCAATGTGGTGTCAGAACATCAATGTGGTGTCAGAACATCATTGTGGTGTCAGAACATCAATGTGGTGTCAGAACATCAATGTGGTGTCAGAACATCATTGTGGTGTCAGAACATCAATGTGGTGTCAGAACATCAATGTGGTGTCAGAACATCATTGTGGTGTCAGAACATCATTGTGGTGTCAGAACATCAATGTGGTGTCAGAACATCAATGTGGTGTCAGAACATCATTGTGGTGTCAGAACATCATTGTGGTGTCAGAACATCAATGTGGTGTCAGAACATCAATGTGGTGTCAGAACATCATTGTGGTGTCAGAACATCAATGTGGTGTCAGAACATCATTGTGGTGTCAGAACATCAATGTGGTGTCAGAACAGCATTGTGGTGTCAGAACATCGTTGTGGTGTCAGAACATCAATGTGGTGTCAGAGTATCATTGTGGTGTCAGAGTATCATTGTGGTGTCAGAACATCAATGTGGTGTCAGAACATCAATGTGGTGTCAGAACATCATTGTGGTGTCAGAACATCATTGTGGTGTCAGAACATCAATGTGGTGTCAGAACATCAATGTGGTGTCAGAACGAACATTGTGCAGAACAGTGGTGCATTTATAGAAAGATATAGATTTATTTATTTTTTTGAGGGGCGCTCACCGCTAGCCCCTCCTATATCCAGCTTTAATTACTCCGTGACTAGTACTTAATGACTAGTATTAAAATGTTATTGTCTTTTTGTGTCCAAATAGTTATGTTAACAGTTCATGTGTCCCTTCAAAAAAAACAATAAAAGGCGTAAGCCGCAAAAAAATATCTTAAAAAACAAACAAAAAAACACTTAATGTTTGAAATAGACACTCGTGCTTTCTAAGGTGTGATTTGGGGCCCTAAAGATGGATACAAAATTAATATCAACATCTTAATACTGTCTAATACTTCGATACGGAGGGGGGGGTGAAATTATGATAGGCAGCCAGTTAATGCCGTCAATATATGACTCCCCAGTCAAAAAACACTTTGTGTTTGAAATAGACACTTGTGTTTTAGACACTTGTGCATTCTAGGGTATGATGTAATGATGAAAATGAATATCAACATCTTTATACTGTCCAATATAATTAGATAGGGAGGCGGGTGAAATTATGACAGGCTTACTGCCGTCAAAATATGACTCCCAGGTAAAAAACACAATTGACATTCGTGCTTTCTATAAGGTGTGATTTGGGATGCATAGCAAGTGCTAATGCACTGTCCACCGACCTACCCATGGCAGTGATGGCACGCATGTGCACACACACACACACACACACACACACACGCACGCACGCACGCACGCACGCACGCACGCACGCACGCACGCACACACACACACACACACACACACACACACACACACACACACACACACACACACACATACACGTGCACGCACGCAACTGACAGAAGACATCCCACAGAGCTGAAAGGCCCTTCTATCTAATACCTGACTACCTGACACATTCATTCCCATTCATTATCACTGCCAAGCCAGAACAGGAAGGAGCATCCATTTACCGGCCTCAATTTGACGGTGTTCCAGTTCCAACTTTGCTCCCCTTTTGTGTTATCATCGGAGCCCTGGAGTGGCCATGGGAAGAAACTTATATTATCTTGTTCAAACGAGAAGACATCCCACAGAGCTGAAAGGCCCTTCTAGCTGAAACCTGACACATTAATTCCCATTCATCATTATCCCTGCCAAACCAGAACATAATTATCTTGTTCAAACGAGATATTATTTGAACAAAGAAAATAGCATGAACTCTACCTTATTACCTTTAAACTCTATATACTTAGTTTTAAGTCCCCCAGATCTCTATCCTTGGCCCCCGCATTCTTTTTTGAGGGGAGCTAGCCCCTCCTATATTCAGCTACCGTATAGTGTCGATTTTCATCTTACACAAAGATTAAATTTCCATTGATAATGAATGGAGAATTTGCGTCATGTTGTAGACAAGCGAATCCCCATTGCTCCCCCATCCCCATAAATTCCAGATGATAAGAGCGCCCCTCACTTCACACGGGCGTGATTATTTTCCTTCTACACCAAATCTACAATCAACTCATCTGTGGTTAAAGATGTGGCCACTGGCCACAATTTTGGACTTAACAATTTCTCAACCCTATACTACTCAATAATAGGCATACATTCCTCTATAAATACAGGTTTCAATTTATAACTGGACTGAAAATGGGATTATATGTCATTGAAGAACTTGAATTCTCAACGCGTCCGTTGTTTCTGTCCGTGAGAGGTATATAAAGGACATTCATTGTGTGCTGCGCTATTTCCTCACACTTTTGAGTGACAACAGTTTAATTACAGATTCTTGCAGCAATGCAATTTCTTATCTTCATCATGGTCCACCTTTTTCCAACTCAGCCAACGCAGCACATACTTAACTAGAGCTTAATTAATCCGAGTTCAAAAGGGATCAAAGGGAAGAGGATCTGAATATGCATAATAATGTCATTCAGCGGCCATACGGTACGTTGAATAATATGCAAAATGCAATACTGTACATTCTCCCTCAATCTGTTGAACCACATGAACATGTCCCTATTCTGGCGTGTAGTACTAGTGAACATTCGGTGAGAGTAGGTGGACATTCAGTCAGTGAATTATTGTAGATCTACACACCCTACACAGAGTAGGTGGACATTCAGTCAGTGAATTATTGTAGATCTACACACGCTCTACACACCCTACACAGAGTAGGTGGACATTCAGTCAGTGAATTATTGTAGATCTACACACCCTCTACACACCCTACACAGAGTAGGTGGGAGAAAAAGTTACCATCCGCTCCCGAGCGGATCATAAACAGGAAATGGAATGCTGCCCAGGCTATAGCAGAACAGGGTCCTCCTTTCCAACGTTCACCAAAGCCCCGTCACCCCAGCTCTGTTGGGATTTCATTGTTGTAATTGTGGTGCAGTGGCGCGACATTGTGAGCTTGCAGATACTTTTGGCATTTTAAGTACAGGTTGATGCCAATACTTTTGTACTTTTACTCAAGTACATTTTTAATTCCGGACTTTTACTTGTAACAGAGTATTTCCATTTTGCGCTATTGATACTTTTACTTAAGTAATAATTTGGAGTACTTTTTCCACCACTGGTGGTGAAGAAACTATCTGATGGGTAGTTTAATTGCCATCATGGATTCATGCTCCCTGGAGAATGACCCCTTACCATGTGAGTGACTCCCATGACCTTTCCTCTAGTCTAGCGTCACCCTCAGGCCAAAAGGTCATCTTTGCACACATGAAATCTCATCATAATGTAATTGACAGTTGTTTTATTTATATTTTAATTGTATTTATTTATTTTACTGCTGAGCTGATTTGATAAAACTCTCAGAAAGCATTGCACTGCTGGTCACATTACACCGATTTCATGATTACCAACGCTATTCTTCTGCCAATTATGTGTAAATATTAACAATGGAAAGTTCCCCCAATGATATGCACGTAGGTTTGTTTTGAGATATTTAATATCACAAACAAATTGAGCGATAAACACAATACAGTATTACATTTTCACAGTGTCACATTAGATTGCACATTAGCATTGATCTTCATGTAAAACAATCACTAGGAAAAAATGTATGGACAGTCACTGCGTTTTACTAGTTTATGTTGGCAGAGTAGTTCCGGAGTGGTTCCAACGGATTGTGTGGCTCTGGTCTTTCCCTAGTCACTGGGTCTGATCGAGGGTAGCTACTGGGACGTAAGTCGGGACTTGATCACCCCAACTGGGTCACCCGAGTGAGGGGTATGATGTTCGCGAGACCCAAAACCCCCGATGACCTTGGGATACGTCACTGCGGATACGTCCCAGGTGCATCCATGCGATGTATTTTCGTTCTGAGGTATTCTATTTATAGTGACTCATAGGAATAGACAACCAGGTATAGTCTGGTGACCACCGGAGAGACGGGTGACAGCCGGAATGTAGACTGGTGGATAAAGTCGAAACATGTTGGCTGTTTTTTTACTTTTCTAAATAAAGAACCTTGACTTTTATCCACCCTCTCATTTTTAACCTTTTTGAGTGCTCGGATCGCTTCCTTTCTTTCTATTACCATAAGATATGTTTTATTTTTTATTTATTTTTACTTTAGTGGCAGCACCCACCTTTGCTCCCCTAATTTATTCAAATATTCAAATTTCAAATGAAAAGAAAGCCAAGGCACAATCCTTTATTTTGTTCAATCAGCACGTTCAGCACTTTGGTTTGGTCTTCGGTCAATGTAAATGTACTTTGGTTTGATTTGATATCTCTATTCTACATCATGCTCCTTCCACTGGTCTGGAAATAGTGTCTAGGCTTTCTTTACTTCAAAATTGACAAGGACGCTGGTGTCATTCCATATAGGAATGTTTAATGTGACTCAAATGTAACCTTAATGATAGGACTTCACGTCACAGTTCTTGCATAATGTGCACCTACGGTACTTGTTGACATTTCCAATCTAGTCTACACACACATCGATAGCCAAGCACACGCTTGTTTGTGAATGCATGCATGTCTGCGTGTGGAGGACAAAAGATAGGGAAACATTCTCTATACTTGACTGGTCTTCACCCCTATCTCAGGCTGTTTGCAGAGACAGATCCATTCATCTGGAACCTAGCTCTGCCTGGCTGGATACTGACATCAAAACAGAAATGCCAACCATGTTAACCCTAGATTAGCTGAACAGGCAGTGAAAAGGTTCCATTCTGTAGGCAAATCTTTATCCGGTGATAAAATCATTAAAATATCCACCAACGTAATCAAAGACCCTAACAGGAGCCCTCGTACAAGGTTTCTTCAACTATGCATGCACCTCTTGGTACCACAGCACCTAAAAGGCCTCACTCCCTGAACCCACCTCACCCCTGCCCACTTTTTACAGGCTGGAATGGCTTAGGGTTGACGACAGAGTACAGCATCTTGCAATGGGTCTGGTCCACAAGATTCACTACACCACCAAGATACCCATGTACCTGTCTAAATACTTCCTTAATGTTAAAGAAGTCCACACTCACAACACCAGAGGGGGTTCACCAAACCATGTGCAACCCAGATTTGGCACAAACGCGGGACTAAATTAATTTCGCTCCTATGCCACCAAAATGTGGAACGCTCTACAAACAGTCATTAAGACATGCGAAAACCGCTCTCAAAGAGTACCTATGGACGGCTGCAATTCAAAACTGGCCCGTAAAATTTTAATCCCAATCCCCCACCCAGGCAGGCACCCACCACTAGAAGTGTATATTTGTACGTCTCTAAATGTTATGATGAATTGAACATGGTGGACCCCATTGTAAACAAGTGTAATGCTTTATGGTGTCGTCCACAGTTAACAGTTTTGTATTAAGTTGTGCTTTAAATGTAGGCTACTAATTCTCCAATTGAAATGGGGAAATCATGAGGGCTGTACAAGGTACTTTTCTTTTATTTCGATTGTGGTTCTTTTCTTGTGGCACTGTATTTTACGAATACCATTAGTCATACTGTATAGTGCATATTTTCAATTCAAAAGACACCAGAAAGTGTCACCAGTCACTCACAATTAGTAAATACGAAGTATTGCACAAATTTAGCAAGACTTGAATGTACAGCAGTTTTTGAAGCTATTAAAATAAATATATTGAAATTGCAATAACTATGAATTTACAGAATGAGAATCCAGTAACACGCATATAGTATGATACCCTGATAGGACACATGAACACAATGGTCAATCAATACACGCGCAACACATGACTTTAAATGTGGCAGAGTGACAACTGCGACTGCTGGACAACAGCACAGCCGTGATACGAATTGCTCGCTTGTTAATTTCCCATGGCTGGTTTTTATCAGCTTGCAGAGCAGATCATGTATCAGGCAGCTCATGCTTAAACACTTCTCTCTTCTCTTCAACACGTTTTGACCATGGCTGTCCTTTACACCACTAGACTGAGAGGATGGCTTGGGAGGACAACAAAAGAAGCTGTTTGGAATGTTAATATCTCTCTCTCTCTCTCTCTCTCTCTCTCTCTCTCTCTCTCTCTCTCTCTCTATCTCTCTCTCTGTTAGATTACTTGCAATGTTTTCTGAAGTGCTGCTCATAAAATCGTTCTTCAAAATCAATTTGCCACATTGTGGTTGTTGTTGACTTCCTCTGCGGCAAATTTGATTTCAGCGTTGGCCGTCCTGGAGGCTGTGCTACCGTCTCTGATCTTGTGTTTGAACAGGAATGGGAATGTCTTCTTGAAGGACTTGCGGAAGCTGGCTCCCATGAAGCCGTAGACTATTGGGTTGACAGAGGAGTTGGCGTAGGACATGCAGTTGGCCCACGTCTTGATCTTATAGGTGGCGTAGTTGGGCCGGTAGCTTGGATGGAAGGACTGGAAGAGGACGAAGAACTGAATGGGACCCCAGCAGACCGTGAAGAGCAGCACGATCACCACCACCATCTTGGAGACCTTCCTCCTGATGCTGATGGTCCTCTCCGACAGCAGGTTCACCTGGGAAGGAGAGGAGGTTTTAGAAACTTGCTAATTATTAGTATTAATTAATATCAGATCTACATACAATACAATACATACAGCACTTAGGCCCTAGGCCGCATCCCACGAACCAGCAATGACGATCCGTGTAGTGGAGGCTGTGCGCGGGGGTTGTGCACGGGAACTGGCACGAGAATAACTGAGTGGCAGGGAGCGCACGGACGGGAACTTCTATGGGAATTACCGAGTCGCATTTGGCGAGTTTGTGCCGCCTCTACTAACTGCTGGTTAGTCTCAATCTCATGGCAGACACTCTAACCACAAGGGCACTGAGCCGAGGCCACTGACTGAGATTAACTTCATTGAATCAAATCTTTACCTTACCCAAAGGATTGTACCGGTGGTCTGGCATGTTTAGCTCATTGACTGGGACTCAATATACTGTACATAACATTACTGCTCATACATTTCCAAAGACCAAAGTAGGCCTATAGATTGCTTTTTGAGGAAGACATTCCATTCATCTCAGTATGAAAGTATTCAGTATAAAAATAATCTTGCAGAGACCTCAAACTTGCTTGAGATGATAGGTATAACCCGACAGTAGACTTAATGTTTTGTCAAAGGCAGGTTACTGTAGCTGTGTTTAAATGCCTTTTATAGCTCACATTAATGTGAATATAGCCATTAAACACTTGCGCACCTGGTAGTTGTTATCGACTGGCTCCACTGTGGGCTGACCCACTCTCTTCACCATGAGCGCATAGCAGAAGGTGATGGTGAGGACAGGCAGCAGGTAGGCAGCTATGAACTGGTAGAGGATGAAGGCTCTCTCGTGGGTCTTGGAGGGGAATCTCTCCACGCAGTACTGCTGGGGGCCGTACCAGTTGCCCTCCTCAATGCGCTGGTACATGAAAATAGGTGTGGACAGGATGAAGGAGCCTGGGTAGGACAATTACTGAATTAGTTGAAAATTGAATTATTATTATTATTATTATTGTCATGGATTCATTCTTATATACATATACACTATTATACACATATACACTATTAAAAAAGTGTCTCAAAGTTCTTTCTTTCAATTAAGAAACAACAAAATCAGGTCTCTACTGACACCTCAAGTTAAAGGTCCATTTCCCCCTCCCGGTTGGATTATTATAATTAATTTTTTACTCACTACCCTGAGTTGCTCCTCTAGTGTACATACACCGCCTCCAGAATGCGGCTGCTAGACTTTTAATGAATACATTACTTAGAAGGTCACATATCACAATGCAGACTGCAGAATAGGTTTACAAAATATTGAAATGACTTACAGTAAAAAGCCTCCACAGGCTGGCCCCAAATGGATTATATTACTGTATTTGCAGACATTTAACCGGTCAATACTTGACCTTTCACTCTGTATTCGGTCTGCTCTTTTTTCCCTCTATAAACTACCTATTTGCTCAGACACATATATGACGTAAATGCTCCATTTATTGTCAATGAGAATTTAATGTTTGAGTAAGTGGAAAATTTCACTAATATCTGATTATAGGAGGGGCTAGCGCCCCTCAAAAAACATTTGGCGCCCCCCTGTAGAAACTCTGAGGACCACCTAGGGGTCCCACACCCCTTTTGAAAGACCCCTGCACTATAAACTATGGTTTAGACATGCAACAACCACCATCTTATGAAAAAGGAAGACGGGACATCCAAATTATTCCTTTAGCTCAACTTCCCGATCCATGAAAAGGAGTCAAACCCACTCAAGAAGCACCATTTTTTTTGTGCAAACAAGTCAGGTGATAGCTCGCTCGAGTTTTAGTTCATGAAATGGGAATGTAATTTACACTATTCAAATTATCTTCTACATTTCTGTTGACATTCTGAGGCTTAATCAGGTTTTTGGCCAGGACTAGACTGAGCTCTCTATGTATGTAACTGTTTTTGTACATAACACTGTTTTTGTGTTATGTCAAATGTGTACATATGTGTTGCATAAAAATGTCAGTGCGAACTCACAATAAAGTACTATATCATGTTGTCACGGTTTTTTTAATCATACTCACAGCACGGGAACAATTTTACCCATTTGAGATAAATAATATCAAATAGAGTAGCCTATTAGCTGACCAATCCAAATGCAGACACTGACGATCATGGCAACTCGTGGGGTGCGGTGGCGGAGGGACTTGAGCGGGTAGACAGTGACATAACAGCGGTCTCCACTCATGGCAGTCAGCGTGATGCAGGTGGCTTGCACTGTCATCTACAGGAAGGAAGAGCACGCACGCACACACACACACACACACAGTCCACATGTTTGTGTGGTGATCGTCTATGTACACATAAGATCCTCAGTGGTATCCATGTATACACTCAGTTAAACTTAAACACTAGAGTCATTGTTGCATTGTTCTTGTGCACCCGGTCCCTACCTAGTTTGACTGAAAAGCCGCTGTTTAGCCGTACCATCACGACCGTGCTGGTGTGCTTACAGTAAGAGACGTTTGGATGACCAAACTGTGTCTATTCATAAACAGGGTCAAAGACTACTCGACCACTGTCATGTCCTGTTATTATTTATATGAAACCTTTTGTTCTGCTGTCTTGGGCAGGACGCCCTTTAAAAAAAATCGATTTTAAATCTCAACTCTAAAATAAAGATAAACTAAAACAAAACAAGAACAGCATGCCAAACCGCAAATGCATGAATGTTTTGTTTACTGCATACTGTAAGCAGCTACTTGATACTGAAGAGAAATGGCCTTATTCTGAGGTCTCCATAAATGTGCTCTTGTTTTTGAAGCACATGGGATAAATGAGAGTGCCTGCGTGTGAGTGTGTGTGTGTGTGAGGGTGTGTGTGTGTGTGTGTGTGTGTGTGTGTGTGTGTGTGTGTGTGTGTGTGTGTGTGTGTGTGTGTGTGTGTGTGTGTGTGTGTGTGTGTGTGTGTGTGTGCGTGTGTGCGTGCGTGCTCGTGCGTGTGTATGTGTGTGAGTGTGAGTGACAGAGAGCTCTATCTCAGACACACACAGAGCGACAGAGACAGAGAGAGAGACAGAGAGAGGGAGAGAAAGCGAGAAGGATATGACGGAGAAAGATAAAGTAAGCATATTGAGGAGTTGGAAGGAGTGCAGAGCTGTGAAGGTATAGCTCTGTGGTAGCATTTAGTAATTAACATATGAACACAGAAACCCATTAAATTCCTAGTTACGGTGAAGAATGCTGAATTCAATTAATCTACCCAATGCGCCACATCAGCAGAATGCTAATTAAACCTCAAATCTGTAGTTCATAGCAGTTTACATTGATGGTGCAACTCGCATAATCAAGCGGTCATGTTTTATAATCCCACTTAATTGTACTGGGGTCAAAAACAAGAACCTTCATCGACCACCGAAAAGCCTTTGACTCAGCCCACACAGGGGACTATCATTACTCGGTGTATGCAGGATGGTGTTGAAGCTTGTGAAAACAGTGCCTGGGTCCCACAGACACACGGTCCGGCCATGCCTTCTGAATTTTAAGATGTACCCTGTTTCAGAAAGGCAGGTATTGTGGATTTTCCCGGTATGGCTACGAGAAGTATAATTCAGCATGTCTGTTGTGATAAATTATGATGTTGGTCATGTCCATTCATGGTACAAACTTTGCATAAAAGTGAATTATTGAAGTATTGAGCTGCCATTCTGAAACTGCCGTCACACATTCTAACGTCCTGGATGTCAGACGAACAAAATGATACAAACATACAGTGTATGTCTTGTCCCTTTTAGTGGCAACGATATCTCATCCGGCCCAAGGACTAATAAATGCAATTCACTTCTGCACTGCCTTTCGGGCGAGTTTCTGCAGCATCGCAGGCGTGGAATAATGACGATAAAGAACACCCTCGAGTGTAATATTGCATAAGTATGTAGACCAGCTAAAGAGGGACACAGTGTCCTCACAACGGCAGCTGCACTCCTGCGTGAAGACGCTTTACAAACAAAACAAAACAAATAAGAGTTCTAAAAAAATAGAAAAGGCAATTTTAAAATAATAGAGACTGCATTGATGTAGCTTGTGAGTGAGTTCCAGAGAGTTTAAATCTATTCATGGGAGCCAGTGGAGATGTCATATGAACAATATCTATAACAATATCAATATCTATTCCATACTTGCTTGTGATTATATGTACATAAGACTTTTCAAACGCTGATTATATTCTAAAAGCTATTCTGATGAAAAACAGACTATTATGCGTGAATTATTCCATCTCAGTGTCTCTTCTCATTCCATGCACAACATGATGAACATAGTTACGATGCTTTTCAAATGGATTTATTACTTGCGTCATGCTGTGCGATGCTGAACCATATTCCCTCGAAATAGCCTTCTGAGAGAGAAACCATTAGCCAACGTGTGTCCTATAGCTCTGTGTTCCATTTTGTTTTTTTCTCATTCAATTTTTTTATTTGTTTTCTGAACAAGAACACAGAATAGTCAATTTACAATTAACAGTATACAAAATTGAACTCAAAACATTCACTCTCACACGCATACTCGTGTGCACGCACGCACACGCACACACATACACACACACACACACACACACACACACACACACACACACACACACACACACACGCACAAAAACCCCTCCCCCCCCCCCCCCCATCCTATTCACAGAATAATCAACCCACAACACATCCATTACAATATCACCGGGTCAGTAAGTCTTTCAGGTCTGATATTAGGTCTGTCCACATTGAAATTGTGCCCTCTTGGGCCTGATTAATCCTTGCCGATGACAGTTCCAGATAAGCAATGTCCAGAAAGCTTCGCAGCCAATGTGTTTTTGAAACATCATGTGGGGGATTCCAGCGTTGGGCTATGATCTTTTTGGCTGCCGTAAGCCCAGCCAACCAGACCTTGCGTGTCTGTGTTCCATTTTGTATCATTCTCTTATATCACAGCAGCTCACACAGGGAGCAGGAAAAAGAAAGAAAGTTTGTACAGGTGTGTACAGTACAGGACCAGGTAAAGGGTTTTCTTCTGTGTGGTCTCAGATATTTACAAGCTTTTGTATAAGGTGTGTGAGCATAGCAGCCACTGTGTACTGTACATTACAATTTACAATTTAGAAGCTCTTAATCCAGAGTGATTTACAATTACAATAAGCAAGAACTAAAACATGGCATTATACAATCAGCTGCAGGTGTTCTTCAAACCTCTGCAGCCCCTTCTGGGTTTCAAGCCTCCACCAGGTGTCTCTGTTTTTTTGCTGAGACTTCCCATGTGGTTGTGTCGCATTTAGGTCTTGCTTGCTTATGTCTTTGTATCGTATAGCTGTGGCCGTCCTCGTGGCCTCTTTCCCGAAGCGAGCTCTTCATAGAGGAGGTCTCTGGCACACATGACCCAGCCAGCGAAGACGTCTCTGTTTCACGAGGGCATATACATGGATGGCCAGAACATCCCTGTTGGGCACCTTGCATTTTGGCATCAGGAGCCACTGTATAGATACTACAGTATATGAGTATATGTCAAGATTATGTTGCGTTCAAATATGATGTCCTCCCTTGTCTAAATAATACATTTACCATCTGTGGGACCAAAGTTTAATAGTTTGAACTGAAGTACTGTATGACCTCAATGAAAATCTTTGAAAGTGGTTTGAGAGGTATGCAGTATATTTGATGTATATCAGGCCATACAGAGCACTATTAAATATTCATCATAAACAGTCTTTCATTGGATTAATTATTAAACAACAATTATTATTAAAATATTTATTTGGCCCAGCCTAGAATATCCAATATAACTCACTCCACAGTCCACATACATTCCACTCATACAGTATGACTATAGTATTTAGAAGTAGGAATCATGCACACAGCATCTTCAAGCACCTCAAAGTGTGATGGGCAAAATACATTGAAAATGTATTTTGATACAAAATACAAATACTGGGTCAAACAATGTATCTAAATACAAAATACAAAATACATCTTCCATCCCAGCGAAATACAAATTACAAAATACAAAAAAAGTATTTCAAATACGTATTTCAAATACATGTATTTCAAATACTGCCCAATGTGCTTTATGCTATGACTTAATGTACATGGCTTGCATTTCTTCTTACTATTGTGGCTATTATTCATTATCTCTTTATTGTTTATTGTTGCTGCTGTGAGAGCCCCGTCTTAGCTCTCGGGGAGTCGACCCCGTAGTTGAACCTGGTTGACGTGCTGTTTAAGTGCCATGCTGTTTGTTCTGTGTGTCAGCCCCACAATGTGATACTAAACACACAGGCAGCTCTTCTTGCCTTTGACACATTTTATTTCCAAGCAGTGAGTATACGGCATCAGTATCTGCGTGATTTCAAAATGAAACAATAATCAGTATAGACACAAACAATGGATATTCTCTGACAAGCATCTCTCCACACATGCAGCATTTGACAGTGCGGTCGAAACCATTTGCCCCTTCCGGGTCAATCCTCCCTCTCACCATACCCGTGAACTTGATACTTAAGTAAACAACAGCGCCACCCCAAGGTTACATGAATGCGCTTGACCTTGACCTTGGTACTCATTTGGCCCTTACAGCTGCGACAATGTCAAGAAACCCAAAACCAAACAATGGGCCCTCTTGAACATCTGACCACTGAATTGTTAAATGGCCAGATGGGTGGGCTGCATGCATTTTCAGAGCATTGTATTGATCAATCAATTGATTGGATCATTAGAGGAACAACGTCAATTGTTTTAATATTAATGTTACATCCTAAACTCCACCTGGATCAAATTTTCTGCACATTAAATGCTAGACTATTTCCTTATGTATTAACCCATTCTGACCGGGCACCCATTTTGGTGTCAGCGTCATGTTATGCTTTAGCTATTTAAAAATAGCAGATCTACAAGCTCATATCGCGCCACCGAGTGGCGCGATACGAGCTTGTAGGTCTGCTATTTTTGAAAAATAGAAGAGCGACTGACATTTTTAGAATCTGATCTCAGGTCAGAATGGGTTCATCAGACCAGTGTGTGTCCGGCGGAAACCTCGTATGAATCTGATCTCAGGTCAGAATGGTTTAATATTGTACCTACAGTACCTACATTTTGTTTTGCTATTACATGTATCACATCAACCTAACGGACAATTCTGCACTCTATGGTAGGCCTACAGTATATAGGAGCTAGTACTTTCTTACTATTTTCTTAGTTCATTTAATCTATATATTTCTCATAGTTTTTGGTCAAATTTGGGTCAATATGGTCCCATGCAGGGACATCATTTGTCTGAATGTTTGTCTGTTTCCTGTCTGTTTTTATGGTGCCCAAAACTGAAATAATAATAATAATAATAAACTTTATTTGCACAGCACCTTTCATGACATGAAATGCAGCTCAAAGTGCTTTACAGAGCAATGGAGAAAAAAAATTAATAAAAGCAAGGCATAAACATTAAAAAAAAACAAGAGCAGTAATGCAATACAGTGAGAACATGAATAACAAAAAAAATTAAAGATCTATTAAAAGCAAGAGTGTAGAAGTGGGTCTTGAGCTGTGCTTTAAAAATGTCTACAGAGGCTGCCTGTCGAAGGTACAGTGGGCATTTGTTGCCATTGTTTTAGGCAAAGCGAGCGGGCCAGCAGTGGAAGACCTTAGGGGGGCGGAAGGTAGGAAGGGGCGAGACCATTGAGAGCTTTATAAAAATAATTTTAAAATCAATCCTAAAATCAACTAACCTGGCTAATAAGCCAGACTAATATCACACAACACTGTCGCAGTGCCAATGGCTGATTCGGTCTGGCTTATTAGCCAGGCTAAAAAACAACCGGAAGCCAGTGCAGTGAAGCCAAAACTGGAGTAATATGTTCTCTCATCTCAGTTCTAGTTAATACTCTGGCTGCTGCCCCATGAAGGCCTTTGGACTAATACAGTTGTATTGTAATGCATTTTTAGCCCACAAAAGGTTTCCACTAAAGGGAAAAAAGGGTTGTGAGCCACAGTGGAGACTTGCAGTAAGAAGCATAGAGAGTGAGTGCATGGAGTCAATAGAGTGTGAGTCATATTAATATTGGAGAATAACGATGACGGTAATACATCTTCATATTCAAAAGGAAAAAAATTGCCTTTTGACCATTTGCCTTTCAATGCGACATTGGAAATGACTCGTCTGCTGCATGTTCAGATGAATAAAGCTAATAATAGTAGTAATTACAGTATGTTCCTATTGTGAATATTGTTAAAAAAAAATCATCTTTTGACAGAGTGCACGTGTGTTCTCTTCATATTTAAATGAGTCTTGTGTGTTGAGGCGATATAACGTCACCATCTCTCTGCACTCCTTGCCTTTCATCCTGCCTGCCAGTCTTCCATCTTTATTAAAGCGCTACGTTTTTCTCTTGCCTCGCTTGCAATGCTGCGTTCACACTGGCAGCAAGCTACAAAGACACAGGATACCATTATTTTTCAAACGGAAGCCGGTGACATGAAGATTCAAAGATACATTCAGCATTTGTAGCTGCTACAAAAAAGTTGAGCTGGTTTGAGTGGTAATACAATGGTGGTAATACAATGGATACAAAACTCCATGCTGTGTATCTTTCTTTCTTTCTTTTAATCTGCCAGAACACAGCATAATTAAAGGCTGAACTTTTGTTCCACCTCCAAAACAAATGGAAAATGTCCTTTTCCTAATAGTGCACAGTGATTGACTATAAGACTGCCGCTCATTATTCACTTAAACCTGACAGGCTGCATATTAACTGAACAGGAACCATTGACAGTTCCATTCTTTAGACAAGACCCCAGCTTTTAGAACACAGTACTTTGTTTCGTTTGTTGTCTTAACTGTTTGTGAAACTAAATTGAAAAAGCAATAAAAATTTGAATCATAAAAAAAAAAAAAAAAAGAACACAGTACTTTAATGCCGTTACTGCACAAAGTATTTGAGGCACAATATGTCTTCATTATGTCTTCAAAAAACAAAAGAGCTATGCATAGATTTTAGACGTTCCCCACAATCCCCCCAGAAGAGTGTTGTCAACGGACAGACTGTAGATATTGTGCCCAGCTACAAGTATCTAGGCACAATTATTGATGACAAACTGAAATTCGACCTAAATACTGATGTGATGCAAAAAAAAGGTCAACAACGCCTGTACTGCCTAAGGAAATTGGCTAAGTTCAATGTCGACAAGACTCTGATGAAACTGTTTTACAGTGCCTACATCGAGTCCGTCATTTCTTTCTCCATTATCTGTTGGTATGGTAATCTCTGCATCAGAGACAAAAATTCCCTAGGGAAAATTGTAAAAGTGGCCTCAAAAATCATTGGCTCACAAATGAACGGCCTAGACCAGATCTTTAAGAAACAGGTACTTAACAAAGCCCTGTGTATCCGATCTGATGCTGCTCACCCACTATACGGAGAGTACATCCTTCTCCCATCCGGCCTTCGCTTGCGAGCCCCCTGTGCCACAAAAAACAGGCACAAACATTCCTTTGTCCCGGTCTCTATTCACACACTGAATGCTGCTGTGCATAGATCGAGGATATAACCTTATGATGAGCACTTTTACTTTTTACTGTATTATCTTGTGCCTATGTCTATGCACACGCACTTTTATGACCTATCGCATAGCACTTTAAACGCCTGCACTTTAATGGTTGTGTGCACCTTTTACTCTGGTATCCGCTATGTGAACTGTTTGTTGTCTGTACTGTTTCATTCATTGTTTAATGTACTGTCTATGCTGCAACCCAATTTTCCCTTCGGGGACACTAAATAAACTTGAACCTTGAACCTTATATTGTTATTTTTCTGACTTCCATAAAAAAAATTAAAAAAAAATAGACAGCGTGTGGGAGAATTGAGTTTTCCTAATTCCCGTGAAGTTGTGAATATTCCAGTACAGAAACCACTAGCAAGAACCAGCCCTGAACCAGACCAATAAACGTAGCCTACTACAGTACAGACCCCAGGGGTCTATAGCCGAATGTTGGCCTACCGTATATGATTACATTATATATATTCTATATCAGATAGGGCTGTCCCCGACTAAGGATTTGTATAGTCGACTGATAGATGAATAAATTAGCTGTTAGTCGACTAATAGTCGACTAAGCAAAAAAAAGAATTGCCCCAAAAAATTGTATATAAAAATACAATATTTACAAAAATATACAAAAATATTGTATTATTCCACTAGGTCTGTGGGGGACATAAACACATTTGAACATTCTGATTGTTCAAATCTTTTTTTTTAACAACTGAGAGGCTTGTCATTAGCCAGATTGAGCACAGCAGGTGAGATTGAGATTCTGGAGTCTATCAGGCCAGCACACTGTGCGATTCAAGTCACAGGCAGTGGCACATTGCCACACAGGCAGACACACTCCAGATGCACATTGGAGATTTGAACAGTCAGAATGTTCAAATGTGTTTATGTCCCCCACAGACCTAGTGGAATAATACAATATTTTTGTATATTTTTGTAAATATTGTATTTTTATATACAATGTTTTTTTTTCTTTTTTGATCAGTCGACTAAGAGGTGGTCAGTCGACTGAGACCCGTTCCGATCGATTAGTCGACTATTCGACTAATCGAGGTCAGCCCTAATATCAGATATAGGCCCTCATTTATCAACCGTGCGTACGCCAAAATATGGGCGCACGCCGAAATTACCGACATTTTCGGCATTTAACATTTCCGGCAAAGCTTGAAATTGAACTTGAGTAGGACAAATAGTCACGTCTACTCTGCAGCTGCCGTACGCTGTTTTTCTGTCTTACACAAGCGGAGCAGCCTTGTCTGAACTGCTGAGAGGCTGTCACAGGCATCTAAACATATATGTATTCACTCCTAAAATGTTTATATAAAATGTATGTATAATGTATATGGGCTACATGTAAAAAATAAATAAATAAAAATGTTAAGGAATACATGTGTCATATGAAATTAGTAGGAGATAAAATTGCGCAATTAAAAACAATGTTGCAAGAGATGCTTAAGCCATTTAAACAGTGTTTTGCATGAGCGCATACATGCGAGGATTTGGGCTGTCTGTGCTGAAATATTTCCATGACGGGACGTTGGAGAGTAGGCTATAGTGCAGCAGTGCTGCAGCTCAGCTGCGGAGAGTCCCAACGTGCAGGTATAGCCTACTGTAGCCTAATCTACAGCATGAAGGCCGATGTCTTTCTTACGGTATATGTGCAATATAATAAACCTGACGCGTCGCTCGAATGCCAAATGTACCGTGCCAGGCTCCCAGCGCAAGTGGGAACTGCATCGGAGATATAGGTATATTACCCAGCCAGCCCATGCACCAGCCACATGAGGCTATGGTTTTGGCTGCACATTCATATAATGACAGATGACAGCCCGGCCACTGCAGTGACTATAACGACTAGGCAATCTAAATAGACTGTCGAACGTCGGAACGTGCATGGTCAGTTGGTCACGGACGGACCACTGTGATAGAGAGAGACAGACAGACAGACAGACAGACAGACAGACAGACAGACAGACAGACAGACAGACAGACAGACAGACAGACAGGACAGGACAGGACAGGAGGAGCACCTGCAAAACAGCAGTGTGTGGGTGCCTATTTGTTATTTAATTATGGTTCACAGGTTCAGGTTTTCGTTCACTAATATATCTTGTTGTATATTAAATTAAAAATACTTTAATAATTTAATATACAACTAACACACAGTGAAAGTTGCAAATAGCGATATGTGCGTGCGTGCGTGCGGGGGGTGAGGCGGGCAGCAAGGGAAGCGAAGCGAGAGGAGAAACAGACAGCTTTATTTAATGTGTCATGTAGGTGCGTGCGTGCATGACAGCAAGGCAAGCGAGGTGAGAGGGAAACAGACAGGGACCCTGCATGAATTAAATAAAGTTGTAGGCCTACCCTGTCACAGGGTAGGCCTACAACTTTATTTAGTTGTCTGTTTCTCCTCTCGCTTCGCTTCCCTTGCTGCGTGCCTCACCCCCCGCACGCACGCTTTATTTAATTCATGCAGGTGTTCGTTCTTTATTTGTTTAACAACACACCAGTTAGTTGGGCTTGCAAGTTGCGTGTGCGTGCTGTGCGTGTGTATGAGAGAGGGGGGTGAGGCGGGCAGCAAGGCACGGGAGAAACCTATTTTTCATGTAACCATGGTTTCAGGAAACGTATTGCCGTTGTTCATGTCGCAAAAACGAGGGCGAGGCTTGATTTCTTAGGGCGTGCCAGATCAAATTCAGCCGTGACATTTATTAACGTGAGAACAAAATTAAGGAAGGATCAGCTGTTTGCGATCACTTTATAAATGCCGTGGCGATGTGGGTGTACTACGAAACCTGCACTCGAATCTGTGGCAGATTTTCCACTCGATTGATAAATGAGGGCCTATAGAGTGCATGTGCTTAAAGCAGATCTTAAAGCAGAGATCCTTGTCTCAGTGTCTCTGAAGGCATATATTGCTGCACTGCTGACGTCATACTGCAAATGAAAGGGGCCCTTTGCCGATGTTATCAAGGCTGAGCTGGCTGTGAGAGATGCCCTTGTCAACAACACTGCATGGCTACGCAGAGCTGAGGATAATGAAGTCAACAGAATCCCACATGGTGCGTCATTGTATGTCTCAGACAACAACGTGGCTTCATTACACACTTTTGTACTTCAATCAGAGGTTGCCCGGGCCATATTATGTGAAAGATGATTGGACATAGAATGAAGAATTACAACCCATGGAATATAATGAGACTCTGCAGGGCACGCCCTCCCCGGTTGTTTGCAAGTTGATGAAAGCATATTTGAGAGGACCTTATATCGTGTTGATATTAATACCTACTGTATAATGCTCGCTTCACTCCATCCATCACTTGATTCATTTATTATATATATATATATTTATATTCTGTGCACGTCATAGGCGAACAATAGACCTGTGTTTGAGACTGAAAGTCTTTACAGGAATATGACGTTGAGACTGCATGGAAGTCTTTCCCATCTACTTTGTCAAAAGACTACAAATCAGTCCGTGCTTGAATTAAATGATGAATCTTGCATCAAACCGATATGGATATGGAGATTAACCTAGCGCCCCTCTTCTGCGTATATGTCATAATAGGAATCTCAAATATAATCACAACGTAACACGGGGTGAGCTTGTAGATGAGCTATTTTCAGCAAAGCGATTTGTTGTCAGAATGAATGAAAGAAGAACAGCTAAATGCAAAATGTGAACTCTCTGGGCCAAATGCATTTTTCAAGAAATGTGTAGATCAACCTTTTTTGCTCTCTTCCTTATCTCAAAAAGATAATTATAAGGAGCCTTTAGAAAATGGGCCACTCCAGCCAACATCAGAGAGGATTTATTCTCTCTTGATGCTGAGAAACCATTTGTATGGGGGAGTGGGATTATCTTTTCATACAGTACGTACACGCTCAAATTAGCATGTGGTTCCAAATTAATATCTTATTGAAACTGCTTTTAGGACTACTTCTGATTTAGCAGCTGTTCGTGTTCTTCATGTCGAGCCCATCACTAGTATTTTCACATGAATGCTTGGCAAATTAAGTGCATTAATTTACCTGCTGGAGAAAGGCAACAAACTTGCACATGAAGTCCCCGAAGATCCACCCAGGGAGGGGGTAGAGGGTTGCAGTGAATGGAACACAGCACACCAAGAAGATGATGTCAGTGGCGGCCAGGTTCGCTGCACAAAGAGAACAGAACATCCCATTAGTCCCAGCGGTTCTGGGTTCAGGGAGAGGGCCCACTTGAACATCTTGACACATGTTCACGGCCCACCCATCTGACCGGGCTGCTAAGATGGGTGGGCCTGTGCCCCACGTTTAATGTTCAGTCAATCGACTAATTAACATAGTAATACTTTAAGTTCCTATTTATGAACGAAAAAACATTGCACATGGATGCACCTGGGACGTATCCTCCAACTGTATATCATCCTATACCTTAAAGCGCAAATAACATGCATTTTAAAACTGCTTTTAATATTTAATAATCATATTGTCTATGTCCTTCAAAGTTATTTCTAATGGTTTGAGCCTCAATCACCACTCTGATATAACCAGGCCTTGTCAATTCTTTCTGGACTTTGAAAGCAGTTTTAGCTGCAGTACCACAATGTCCTGAGGTGGAGAGGGTACTGATATGCAGATTATTTAATATTTGAGTCATATAAAACCAGGCTTGTTTCCATTCCATGCCAGCTTGGAAAATCAACAATGGTGGACATTGTAAACAAAGTGGAAATGCAAATTTGCAACTGAAGACTGAAGAAAAGGAGGAATTATACAAAGTAGGGTGACATTGATGACATCACGATGAGACCAAAATCAGTCGAGCTGTTTCTGAGAGCAATTTCCATTAAAACACCCATATGATATGAAAGCCTGATTGTTCAAAATTGGTTATTTGTGGGGATAGAAAACACACATGGGAGCCCTAAAAACACAAAAGAAATTGAAAAAGTTGAATTTTATGTTATAGGTCCTTTAAATCCCTTTTTATTAGTATCACGCAGAAAACCTATTTCCAAAGGTAAAAACTCAAAACTAATCCCAGGATTTCTTTTACAATTTCACCATGTGAATGTTATTGATATTAATATTAAAATGTTAAAATTGTTGCATCAATTATTTGGGGGCCCATGCACTCGCAATATCCTCACGTTGGGAATCCTTGCATTAGTCTAGTACTGTAGTGCAATGGTTTCCAAAATGTTTTGTGCCCATGAAGGCACGCCCATGGGCAAGTCACAATGTTCTGGCACTCCTGCAATCATAGCTCAATTTGGTACAGATTGTAGGACATGGTGTTGAGTCAGGGAGAGGTTGATCGACATCCTGCCATTCCTTTGTTGAAACAGATTGCAGTTATTGTCAATGAGTCAGTAAACCATAGCTGCACGCACACACACACACACACACACACACACACACACACACACACACAGTACACACAGTAGACCAATTCTTTTAAGATTTGTAAAAAACAAATATTTCCTATTTTTGAATAGCTGACATGATGTACAGTAAGTGGATAAAATTGACAATTTAATGTCACACGCTGTGTGCTGCATGTTTCTATATTTCTGGGGTAAGCTCGGCGAGATGCCACAGTACACTTCCTTAAAGGTCAGAAGAAGCGCTATTATGAAAAAATATGGTAATAGCTATTTGATTTTGTCCATATCATCCCCCAGCCACCATGCAGTATGCTTTGACCAAGCTCAGTTCAACTAATTGCCAGCTTTCCTTCTAAATGTTGAAAAGGACATACAGTAATGCATATCAACACATGCACTCCACTGTCCAAGCTCAGACTATGCATTTATTTTAATCACTGCTGTTGGAATCTCAAAAGCCACATTTAACAAACTACTGTATATGCACATGCACATACGCATGCGTACGCACGCACACATGCACCCACCCACGCACGCACGCACGCATATTAATGTATGTCCACATAAACAGAAGTACAAGAATGCCTTGTACAAAGTACATGAACACTGCCTGTTACAAAGTGCATAGACGGCATACAATTGTTTCATACAATAATATAGCTTGTCAGACAGCGTGAGACTAAGACAACTTAATCATGGATAAAGGAAACGCCTCCTCCAAATTGAGCAGTAGTTGATGCTGAGAAGTATTCTTTCTAACTGCTTGGCCCTCCTTTTGAAGAGGCCGGCCATTTGTAAGCCCCTCACACAACCAACTGGTGCACGTGCCTAGGCTACCAAAGATAAGATACCACACCCACCCACAAGCACGCACGCACGCACGCACGCACGCACGCACGCACGCACGCACACAGTACACACAGTAGACCAATTATTTTAAGATTGGTAAAAAAAATAAAAGCAGCTCACAGCGAAGTTACGCACTGTGAGCTTGTCTATATTTCCTATTTTTTAATAGCTGACATGTAAGTGGATAAAGTGGTTAAAATTGACAATTTAGGCATTTAGCAGACACTCTTAATCCAGAGTGACTTGTGAACACATTTTGTTTTTGTAAAGGATGCAATGTTCAGATGCCCCCTCTGTTTCTCTGGGTGGTGCTTATGGAACACGCTGTGTGCTGCATGTGTCTCATTCTTCAACAAGACATTCATCACGTCTGTCGATGCTGTTGCCGTTTAGGAATGCATCACCAGATCGGCCATGTGCGTGGAGAGACACGCACAAGAAAGAAATAACGACAACACTCTCACATTCTACCTCAACCGTGTGCTATACTGCTGATGGAAGACAGGCCACATGATGAGGTCATGCCCTCCCCAAGAGTAGATGTGGCTTGTCCGCAAAGCCATAATGTTGGATAGGATAACACAGCAGGAATAACCATCTTGGAGGAAAATTAACACATTTAATGAATAACCTTTGTTACTTGATTTGTGTGACTCCAGCCAGGACAGATTCCCTTTTCTCTTCTAGGTTTCGATCCACGGAGCCAGGTAAGGTACAGGTAGGTTATATGGTTTCCTTTTCCATTTCCCACACGCTCCAGTGTGTCTTTCACGTCTGTCGATACTGTTGCCGTTTTAAGTATGCAACGACGACAACACTCTCACATTCTACCTGGAACGTGTGCTGATGGAAGACAGGCCACATGATGAGGTCATGCCCTCCCCATGAAGAGTATAGTCCAGTACATTTATGATGTTTGTACCATGGATGGACATGACCAACATCATAATAGAACAACAGTCATGCTGAATTATACTTCTCATAGCCATCTCATAGCAAATCCACAATACCTTGCCTCTCTGAAACAGGGTACATCTTAAACTTCTGAATTAAACATCACAGTGATATGTCTTTTCATGGGTTTATGAGGATGTAAAACTATTTAGACATTACTTTGAAGAGTCAGGATCTCAAACTCTCAAAAAACATGTAATAAACGAGTAAATGAGGACCACACAACTAGACTTAACTTAGAGATAACGCATGCACACACGCAACTTAGAGATAACGCACGCATGCACGCACTCACGCACGCACCAGGGCTCCAGACTAAGGGGGTCCCTATATGTCCCGGGGACTATAAAATATCTATTTGGGACTTAAATTGATCTCAGCCGAGACGGTTTCGGGACGTTTTTGCACTGAAAATGTGCATATAGTGCACACCTGCTACGGGCAATATAAGACTAGCAGCGCTGCATACAGTAAATGTTGCAGCACTTTCACACCCACAAAACAGGCATAGCAGTCTGTACCCTCATATAGCAGTCAGAAAAATGCTGCGTTATTTGAAGAGGAGAAAACAAATGATAAAACATTAAGTAGGCCTAAATAAAATAACAGACAGAGACGGACCATTCAAACAGGCCCAGCGCTCCCTGCAGCACAAGGAGATGTACCCCTCCCTTTTCCACATACAAAACGTTCATGTGACAGTTAATATACTGTATGTAAGGAAATTGTCGCAAATCAATACTATACATAAAAGAGTGGCTCTCAACTGCCTGTGGATGGAACAATGTGGTGGATGCATCCTGCTGTTTGTAAGATATTAAGATCCATGAAAGAATATATCACACACCTAACACCGGAGGTGTGTTGTCGATTAAATAATCGTCCAGAGATGAAGGAATGACAAAGTTCTTCAGGGTGAAGTATTGAGAATGTATTAAGAAGATTCAGCAGAGAAACAATATGCAGAGAGTGAGGAACAGGCCTCCTTGCCTGTTCCAGCAGCCCCTCCGGGTGCAAGCCTCCTCCACCCCATTCTCAGACAGTTCTTATAGTCTTGTCTTAACAGATGCAGCTAACTGTCCATATACGGATCTGTTCTAAAGATAAGGGTGACACACAAATAAGTATACCTTTGCTGACAGCGTGGAGGAGTCAAGTCAGTTGTTAGATTGACAGCTGCATGAATTAGACTGAGCACATTGGTGAGCAAAGAGACTTAATGGAAGGAAGATAAATACACAATAATGCATTGTATTTGGCACTGTAGTTGGCATTCTAAAATTCCCATTACAGGTGTTACCGTAACATCCCAAAATGACACCTCTTCGACCCGCAAGTGAGAAGATCACAGTGGGCAAAGTTGAGGCTGTGCATTGATCAGCCCTGTATGTCTGAGCCTGAGGTTCTGACGCACGTCAGTGAAAAACTACATTTTCAGTGCCACACTGAAAATGTAAAAAAAACTTGCTTTTTTTGTGAATCCACGACAAGGTTCCCTTTTCTCTCAATGAATGGCCACTTGAAAATGGAAATTGGGAAATGGAAGGTTCACAGTTCAATCCTCGGGCGCTAGTGCCGAAGTGTCCTTGAGCAAGACTCTGGCGAACCACTAATTGCTTCCACCACCCTGTGAATGTTTGTGTGCATATGTGAATGGAATGCACGTATAGTGCTTTGAATCATGACCGAGAGAATAAGGTCGCGAATAAAAGCAGCTAAAATGAGTTTTCTTCGATGGGTGGCTGGCATCTCCCTTAGAGATAGGATACGAAGTTCAGTCTCATGAGAGGGACTCGGAGTAGAGTCGCTGCTTCTTCGCTTGGAAAGGAGCCAGCTTAGGTGGTTCGGGCATCTGGTTAGGATGCCTCTTGGGCGTCCTCGAGGCACGTCCCACTTGGAGGAGACCCCGGGGCAGACGAAGGCGCAGTTGGAGGAATCACATCGACTCACTAGACTTGGAATGCCTCGGGATCCTCTAGGTCCAGGAGGAAGTTACTAATGTTGCTCTGGAGAGGGAAGTCTGGAGCTCTCTGGTGGAGCTGTTGCCCTCGCGCCCCGACTACGGATAAGCAGTTGAAGATGGATGGATGGATGGATGGATTTATGGATAGATCTAACAAAATAACTCAAACTAATAGTTTTTTCTTTTAAGTTAGTTGACTGGCTGATACTGTATTGTATCAGGAAACAATGTCCTATAGTTTTGATAAACGAAATATTTATAATAACCTTGACAATAACACACTGCAGTGTCTTGTGAAGACTTAATATAGCTTGGGGGACATTAACATTTGTTAGATTCAATACAGCTTAGAGTGCCAATGCCATTCGTTTAGAATTAATAAAGCTTGAGGGACAGTGACATTTTTACATTTCTTGTGTTGGGTTGGGTTTAACACATAATTATTCACGCAATCTATTCTTATCCAACAATAATCAGTGGATAAGTCTGATCTAATCAGATGCTGAACCAGATGCTGAAGCTTCATACTGTTGATATCTGTAAATCTGGAACAATATATTGAACGAGACAAAGAGTGGGCAGCTGGTGAGATGAGCAGTGTAATCCAATGTTGTTGAATATTAAACAGCCGCGGCACATTATATATTTTATATACAGTACATCACATCAAAATGCATGTCACATAAACTGTACACAGTACAGAGGGAAGTGAGCATGCACACTGCAAACACTCACGCACGTGCGCACGCATGCACAAACACAAACGCACGCACGCACAAGCACACACACACACACACACACACACACAGACACAGCCACACACGCACGCAGGCACACACACACACACGCAGGCACACACGCACACAGGCACGCACGCACGCAAGCACGCACGCACACAGGCACGCACGCAGGCACGCACGCATGCACTCACACACGCACGCACGCAGGCACACACACACACCTGCATTTACATTTTTCAAACACACACATACACAAACACATACACACACACACCTTGCATTTACATTTTTCAAACACACACACGTGCACGTAAGCACGCATGCACACACTCATGCGCCCTCCACTGCCACCCTGTCTTTTCAGTTAATCCATCACCTTTACTTTGGGATTGTGTTGACGTGACATATGGCATCAACAGCTCGCCAGCTCGCCGGGAGATTCAGAGTGACAGACTAAATCAATCACAATCTGTGCTGCTGATCCAGAAACAACACGAGGCATTGATTAATATTTTGACCAGTTCATTAGGGATGGATAGCCTAGTGCTTAGCCTAGAACATCTACCTGTAACGTTTGCCTAATGTGAATACTCAAGTTCAACAGTAAAATCCTCTGAATTGGACCCTTAAAAGATCTCTGATTTACATGAACACTGACTGTCGTGTTGCAACATTCATACAGGTTTAATTTGCCACGCTGTTGTGTGCATGCAGGCCCATCATTATCTGGAGTCTGGACACTGGGTTACATGTAGAACAGAGATTTGGTGTAGAGGGAAACAAGATCCTGGGGGTCAACAAAGTACATTTTCACAGGGCAGAAATCTCAAAAAGTACACTTTTTGAGATTTGGGAAGTTGTCAAGGTCAAGGTAAACTTTATTGTCCACAAGGGAAATTTGTCTTGGGCTTTCACCCCAGCTACAGCCACACATAAAACATCAATGACAACAAAGATACATTACAGAGGAAGACACAATATTACACAATTGCACACATGATGTGGATAATCATTAATCAAGCCTCACGCAGTTACCGCTGTTTCAGAGCCTCGTTCAGCATCTTAGTTGATGCTGGTACAAACGGTTTATTTAATCTGATGTACTTCCACTTTGGTTCTTTGTATCTTCTCCCAGGTGGCAGAAGTACAAACTCGCCATTTAAGACATGGGTAACATAACTGACATTCTTTTGAGCATGTTTTAATGTAGCCTGCTCATAAATAGACTGAAGAGAGGGGAGTTTTACCCCTATGATCTTCCCTGCAGTCTGCACCAATCTGAACAATTTGGACCTCAGTTGCACTGAGAGATCACTGAACCAAACTGTGATGCCAAACCTGACCAGGCTTTTCTTTTGTATTTGTATTTATACAACGTAGTTTCGGGAGAAGAGACCTCCTTCCGCTTGACCTTAACCACTCCTCCCTCATTATCAACAACTCCTCCCTCCTCATCAACACACCTGCCTTTCATTATCACCCGGCCAATCCCCGGTGCAATCACCACAGTATAAATACACCTGTGATCTCTCAAACAAGTTCTTTGTTCTGCTTCACGACAGACCAAACATGGGTTGTGAGTGTGACTACTGCACTTGTAGATCGGCTATTTTCACTATTCTTCAAAATCGCCATCCTCCTCCACCCCAACCTCCTCCTTCCGCCTCGATTCTCTAGGAATCCAGGGGGACAGTGACGGAGCAGAGACGACCAGCCGCTCATTCCGAGTAGAGTAAAGATGACCGTCAGCTCCAGAGACTACGCCCCCACCCTGAGTCTCGCCCTACCTTGGGTTCCTCACTCCACTCCACTCAATAAACTGTTCATCTTGAGCGAAGGTGTGGTCTCTTGCTAAGTGAAATACAACATAGTTTAAGGAGTGGAGACCAGCCTCCGCTTAACACTGCCACTCAATCTCAATCACCTCCCCGCCTCCACTCAACGACCAATCCCCATTCACAATCACCCATATCCACTACACCTGCCTCCTCTCACCACAGCCAATCACCTGGTGCAATCACCACAGTATAAATACACCTGCCATCTCTCAACCAAGTTGTTTGTTCTGCTTCACGACACAAGGTTTCCACCCAACAACAACAACCGAAGATTCTGCGTTTCAAATTCAAAGTGTTCCTCACCTACAGTGTTGATTTCAAAGTGTTCCTCACCTACAGTGTTGATTTCCTCGACAAATACTATGACGAAAAATGTTCACTGATGAAAACTAAATGAAAACTATAAGCTATGATGACTAAAACTAAGACAATTTCGTCAACAAATAAAAACTAGACTAAAATGTTAGGAAGTGACTAGTGGACAAGAGATCCAGTGTCAAGTCATTTTACTTGGTTGCATGCTGAAAATAGCTGATCTAAGCTCACAACGTGTCACGTTGCGACGCATTGTTGAACGGCTATTTTCAGTAAGTGTCATTACGACGGCATCAAGGACACCCCCAAAAAAACACTTTAGCCGACTAAATCAACTGTAGATTTAGTCGACAAAAACTAGACTAACGCTAAAACGTTTCCAGGTGACTAAAATGTGACTAGAACTAAATAAACTATTCAAGGGGAAAATTTGCTGTAAAAAAAACAACACTGACTCACCTATGTAGAAGTTGGTGGCCGTCCTCATCTGCCTGTGCTTGGAGATCACGTAGATGACCAGCGAGTTACCCACCAAGCCCAGCAGCATGATGAGGGAGAAGAAGAGAGGCACCAGCCAGGCGTCCGTGAGGAACGGGTGACCTTCCGTCTCCTTCTCCCTCTCGCCCTCCCGCCTGATGCTCCCCCGGGTGGAGTTGGGGTCCGAGCCGTTGAGCCAGAGGCTGCTGTGCTCCATGGTGGCGGCGGTGGTGGTGTTCCAGCTCTCCTCTGATGAGGAGAACATGGTGGGAAGAAGACGGAGAGGTGAGAGAGAGAGAGAGAGAGGAGGACTGCCGGACGAGAGAATGGGTGAAGGAGAGAATAAAGCACTTCCACACTTCAGCACAGCGGCAAGTAGTGCAGAGAGTAGCCTATAGTTGAACAGGAGTGGAGTGAGAGGGAGTGAGAAACAGAGAGTGAGAGAAGGGGAGAGAGAGAGAGACAGACAGTATGAAAGAGAGAGAGAGAGAGGACGAAACGCATCGGAGAATGATATAAAAAAAGAGAAGACAAGGCAAGTGGGGGGTGGGGGGGAGAGAGAGAGAGAGAGAGAAGATAGATCGGGGAACAGCACAGGGAGGCAGATGAGAAAGTGTGGAGTGCAGGCAACAAGTGAATACAAATAAAGGTATGCGAGATAAATGGTGCTGGTGTGGTGGTGGTATGAGGGGGAGGGGGGGGGGGTCAAAGGTGTCAGAGAGAGAGAGAGAGAGAGCAGGAGGAGAGGAACAAAGCTTCGACGGAGTCCTCTCTTTATTCAGTGCGAGATATGAGAATAATTGCAAATCCACAGCTTTGATCAGCAGCAGCGGCGAAAAGTATGAGTAAGTATGAGGAAAGGAGAGCAACGGAGAGAGAGAATTCTGATCAATGGATGCAACATGTGATGTGAGAGCCCACGTACTGTAGCAGCGCTCCCTGCCTCCTCACATCCATCTCTCCAGGTGTCAGGGGAGAGCAGCTGTCTGTGAAGCGATGAGTTGTTTTCCAAGTGGATGGACAAGTCAAGCCTTACTGGCCAGGCAGCCAGAGAGGTATAGAGAGAGTATGGGGTGTGTTGAAGTGTTCACGGTGTGGCTCTCTAAAGTAACTTGCAAATATATTATTGGTAGTTGTTTAAACCATTGTTTCCCACATTTCTTCAAGTCTAACCCCAGATTAATATGTAATTGTCCACAGACATCCATCTGGAAATATCTTGTGCCTTTTTCATTCAAATGTTTAAAGAATATTCAAAATATTTCAATTTATTCTCAATGTGTTTTTAAATAACAGATAGTACAACCTCAAAATGTGTCGCTGTGAGCTTGTAGATCAGCTATTTGTATATTTGTGCTTGTTTTCATAGACCTGGCCACTTGTTTCTCTTGCAAAACTGGCAACACAGCAAGAGAAAGAGGAACTTATGCACACACAAACGCAAAGGGCTATCAAATTCTGAAAAGGGTGGATAGGTCGAGTCCCTTTCTTTACTGAGAGTCTGCTCTCCGAACGGATCAGAGTATCATCATTTCATGGACATTGGCAGTTACATCAGTAACAGTTGGCGCCTGGATGTGTTTCAGAGTAATTGGATTTCATTTATCTGTAGTAATTCAAGGTGTTGATGTTTTTCTCTGTCTGTACAGCTGAAGCAGCCTTGGGTTTCAGTGGAGGGAGAGTGCCGAGCAAATATACCTGTTCTTCTTTTATATATATTTCTTATCCCACGATTTTGTAACCCATTTTTCACCCCTGTGTCAATCATCTAATGTGATCCTGGGCTCTACACACCCTCCGCCAACCTGGGGAGAGCAACGGACTTAACTCATGCTTCCTTCATGCTTGAGTGTCCAAGTTGCTCCTTTACACCTGACAGGGGGGAGTTTCCCTGGTTGGACGTAGCGCGTGGAAGGAACACGTTATTCCAACCAGTTCCTTTCCCCTCCAACAGGCGCCCCGGCTGGCCAGGGGGAGGCAGTTTAGAGACCAGGATTACTGCATGTTTTTTGTGAGGGTACCTACCCTAGGGGACACGGGAAGAACATGCAAACTCCACACAGAAAGGCCCTTTCGCCAACCCCGCCTTTGGGTATGGGCACTGATGACACAGAGGAGGAAACACGCCGCCAGCACCCACAGCGCCCCGGGGGGGAATCGAACCCAGGACCTTCTAGCTGTGAGGCGACAGCACTACCAACTGTGCCACCGTTCTAACATCTACAGTACAAGCTCACAAAGCTGTGAGCTTTTAGAATTCTATTTTCCGGCATATTATATATGTAAGGTATGAAGGGGAGAAAATATGCTACTGAACACCCCGAGGGGCTCGGGGTGTTCAGTAGCATAATAGTCATCTCTGTACCTATTACATGCAAACAAAATAACTCAGATCTTATGTTGTACACATTACCCAAGGAATATGATCTGTGATCATGCATATTACTGTGTCTACCTGATCCTGGTTTCCCTCGATATTTTTCAGTGAAAATCTCAATAAAAAGATTTATTAAAAAAAAAGAAAATCTTCCTGTTCGCAACTGTAACGAAGTATAAATCATGGTATAACTCCAATCCTAACCTCTAAAATGAGTGATCCTATAACCCAAACTTTTCCCCCGAATTCCCCAAATCTTTTTAAACCATAAAACAACCATTTCTCCCAGTGTGTAGGACTGATGCCGCCGAGAAACACTACTCCCTGCTACGGATGTTCCGCGGCTGAAGAAACACTACTGCCTGCCTCGGGTGTTCCTAAATGCACTCGCTCTCTCTCCATTTCTCTTGTGAGTACCAGGAAAATAGTGCTCACCACGTCAAATCACAAATATACATGCAGTCACGCACGCACGCACGCATGCACGTCGCGCACACACACACACACACACACACACACACACACACACACACACACACACACACACAGTTTATAACACACTTGTTTGTTAACACACTGATTCATGATTCAGGGGTCTCCTAGCAACATTATATCTCCCAGGCTAAATAGCCACAATAAATACACACACACACACACACACACACACACACCCACACACACACACACACACACACACACACACACGCAGATTGGCGTCAGTGATCTGTCTCTGTTCATTCCCTGTAACATTAGCAGCAGCGACGCACGTCCGCACAGCAGGAGAGAAGCCAGGAACGAGCAGGTATAGACCGATTCACAGAGGGGTGCCCTGGGCGCGGCCATTACTGAGGTGTAATCCATGGAGCAGGTGCTCCGTAGGCCAGGTGTAGCTAATCAGTGCTGCTGCACTCAATGGTACACCTCAGTAATGGCCGCACCCAGGAGACCCTCTGTGAATCGGTCTATAGGCAGAGAAGATTAAATAGCCGCTCTGATCAGGTAAAGAGTGCATGTGACAAGTCACCTGATCAGGTAAAGAGTGCATGTGACTATAGTCACCTGATCAGGGAGGCGCGCTCTCCAGTTGTCTGCCTGAAGTTACGCAGGCTGCGCATCATGTGAGCATACACACATTGTATTGTACAATGGTAAATGGTGCGTTTATATATAGCGCCTTTATCCAAGGTGCTTTACATAGATTGTGCATTACATTCACCCAGCATTCACACACACACACACACACACACACACACATTCATACACCGATGGCGGCGGAAACCATGCAAGGCACCGACCTGCTAATCGAGGAACAATTAGGGGTTCAGAGTCATTCACTTGGACACTAACTCTGGGGGAACTGAGAGCTTTGCGGTTCCCATCCGGCCCCTATCCGCCGTACAATATATCCATCCGGCCCCTATCCGCCGTACAATATATCCATCCGGCCCCTATCCGCCGTACAATATATCCAAACTGAGAGCTTTGCGGTTCCCATCCGGCCCCTATCCGCCGTACAATATATCCAAACCAGGCCCGGGCGGCTAGTGTAGCGGTCCGGGCACCTAAGGCTGCTAAGTCAGCCTGACGGCGTGTCACGGGTTCGATCCCCGATCCCGACGACCGTTGCCACGCGTCACCCCCAACAATAATATAAAATATATATATATATATATATATATTATCCAAACGTATTTTCTGTGTTCAAACTATTTTGTAAGTATCATGTAAACTTGTTATATTAAAATATATCTCCATCGTAATTGTCAGTACTTGCTACCCTCTTGCTGTCATTCTGTTCGTACATTTAGGCTGTGCGTCATTCGTTTCTTTTTTTTCTCTCATTTGGGATGAAAACTCTTACATAATTCTGCTGTGTGCTTTACTGCCAGTAGAGACTGCAAACAAAGGACAAGGTACAGTACATAACAGCCTTTATGCAACAAAAGCAATCATCTTCCATGATCAGCTGGCCAGCTATATGGTTGGTTGAGGATGACACATGCTAACAGCAATGTTGAACGCCTTCTCTTCTTTTATTCATGTGGTTTTAGAGAAAAGCTTCCAGTGACATGTGGATTATAAATCACTGCATGTTTAGTTGAAGTGGGCTATTGGTGTGACACTGTGTGATTTTCTTTTCAACAGTGGGTGCTACTGAAAAGTCCACCGTCCACATGTTTTACCTGGCTACAGTACTGTAGTGCAAAAACACCAATTTATATGCAAAGAGACACTGGTCTCTCGGTATAGGTAAGAGGAATGTCAAAGCATAAAAATAAAACTCTGGCTATAGCCGTAACGTAAGCGTGTAACATAACCACATGAACACTGAAGTATGTAGTAAGTATTACGTTATTAAAGTACTGTATTTGAAGGCCTAATGAGTGAGAGATAATGGTTCTGTTCAGAATGTATTCTCCCGTCTTTCCACAAAATCATAGAAAATGCTCGATAGATAAGAACCCAGCTCGATAAACCTGATCAATAAGGTTCCTGTTATGAATACAAAATAATGAATGCCTGTTATTCTGTTAATAGGGGCACCAGAGACTGAAAGAGTTCACTGCATGGTGTGCTAAGGATTTGCATATGTTTTAGACCTTGTAGTGTAAGTATGTGTTCACAGTGGTTTTACATAATCTACAATGCAAATTCAGTCTGAGCTGTCGGCACAGTTATAATTTTTTGAGCGGTGCCTAACCACTCCATTACGCAGCAATGTGTGTGTGTATGTCTGTCTCTGTGTCTGTATGTCTGAGCACAGACAGCTGAGGCACAGAGTACACTACAGTATGAGCCCGTTCCTGGGGCTCTGGATGTTCCAGGGACCCCCACATGGTAACTCTGTCATTTTGCGACCGCTTCGGACGCGGGGCGCCTTGCCGCAACCGGGCTGGCCTCCTGTGTGTGTTCCTGGGGGTCTGGATGTTCCGGAGACCCCCTGGGGACCCCAGCACAATACAGCACAATACAGTAGTATATTGTTAAAGGGATTGTGACATTAAAAAAAAGGTTTTGGAATTGTTCTTATTTTTTTTTAGGTTTTCTAATCTCAATTGCACCCAAAAAACATGAACTTTTAACATTCAGTAGATTTTCTGTGATCTGGGGGTTTCTGGCTCAAACAGGTGCTCTGATTTGCCGGCAGTAAGTGATGTAAGACCCTGCAAATCCCATATATGTCAATGGGATTTGCCAGCAGATGTCACTGTTTTCACTGTGTTGCCTGTTTTCATTGTAATTTAAAAGGCTTCCAAACCCCAAAGAAAACTTCAGACCACAGAAAATCCACTGAATGTTCAAAGTTCAGGTTTTTTGGGTGTAATTGAGGTCATAAAACCTAAAAGAAAAAAGAAAAATAAATGAAAATTAATGTCATAAAACCTTTAATATCTATATAGTTGCACCGCTCATTTCACACAGGTGTGATTTTTGTCAATTTTTTTGAGTAGCCAATTATTTTCTTCTCGCAATTTAGCTGTTATGCTAAATTCCTCCCACTGCTGTTGTACCCTAGCTACTAGGTTACTAGCCCCTCTCGGAACCCTCCGTAAAGCTTTTCTGAAATTTGGATGTCACTTATAGGGTCCCTGTGCGTATCTGTGTTTTCGTATTGAAATGATAGAACGCGGACATAAATATCGTCGTTAACGTCGTGTCTGCGTAGTTTTAAGGCTTCTTTTCGTTTGAGTTATTCTGAATGTGTCAACTATAAGTACCTATACATACCGCTGCGAATTCTCCTGTGGCGCGGAAGCCGTTAAGTATTTTTAATCTTTGTTTGACCGATTTGGTCGCTTTGATTCTTCTTGTTTATTTACCGTTTATTGTACCGCCTCCCGATGTGCGGTTGGCTTGTGCATGGCTACGTTCCTGCCTCTGATCGGCTCTGTCATAGCTATAGCCACTAGCTAGCCAGATAGGCGGTACAATGAGGTGTCAATAAACAAGGCAGGGCCCAGGCCGTAGCGTAACGGTCTGGGCACCGGACTGGTAATCCAGTCGCAGTGTGCCGCGGGTTCGACTCCCGGACCCGACACGGCCTTTACTGCATGTCATCCCCCCATCTCTCTCCCGTTTCCTGTCAGCCTACTGTCTGTCCCTTCAAAAATCAATAAAAGGCGTAAGCCGCAAAAAAATATCTTAAAAAATAAATAAATAAACAAGGCAGGAAGAGATGAATCCAAGCTTCCAAATCGGTCAAACATAGATTAAAAATACTTTAACGGCTTCCGCGACACAAGAGAATTCGCAGCGGTATGTATAGGTACTTATAGTTGACACATTCAGAATAACTCAAACGAAAAGAAGCCGTCAAAGAGCGCAGACAGGACGTATCCACGGTATTTATGTTTTATTTATGTCCGCGTACCAGGTGGCAGGGTGGAGGTGGAATAGGACCCCATGCTATCTGGGTCTCAAAAATGTCAGAAACTTCAGTAGCATTGGGTTCTGCTTGTAGGGCTACTAGGTTACCTGCCTTGGAGGAGGATGTAGTGCCTCGATCTGTCCTACTCCTCCCATTCAACATTCCCCGCTGACTGGTGTCCCAGCCTGTAGGAGCATAGATATCGAAAAGAATAGATGCCTCTTTGTAGTACGTGCAGTGACAAAGATCACCCACCCCACCGTGGCAAATTGTGTTTGTACAGACGATCGGCAAGCCAGATTCATCATGGTAGATTTGAACCCCTAGACTCCCTGGTCGACAGTGGTCCTAGGCATATGCGTTCCTCATTTCCCGATAGATGGGATTGGTTGCTGCAGTTCGTTAGAGCCATGTGTATCGCATTGTAAGAAGGAAGTGTGGAAGGCACGCTGTGTCGCTGCCACTCAAGTGACTACTGGCCAATCACAGCGCGTCTTTAATTGAGCTCTTAATTGATCCCTTAGAACTTCAAAGGCATACTGGGTAGATTCTGCAGATCTGCGTCACTCCCACCTAACCCTCTATGACAGCTATCAAATTGATCGCTGTCTTTGATGCACTAACGAGCACAGAACGCATTTGACACACCCCCTTTCAAAGGGATCAATTAAGAGCTCCTGGGAAGTGCAGCAATGAACTAAAGAGTAAAGACCTGCAATTACAGGGAAATTACCCAGTAAGGCTTTAAGATGGATAAAATGTCAGAGAATTCAACAAAGACATACTTTTGCTCTTTCCTGCAGGGCACATAGGGACATGCACGCTCTTCTATTGGCACATTATTGCTTATTATCAGCACTCACAACTGCCACATGCACAACGGCTGACCTTTCGGGGGGAAGGACAACCCGAAGGCAACCAGCGGAACATACTAAGAAAACCATTGGTATTCTGTGTTCTGTTGCACTCCTGTATACACTCACACTCTCTGTGCGTCTCAATGCATTTATGATGAAATCGCTGTAGACACCACAGAGGGTCATGAACTCATGTTGAATTCTGGACTTTTACTTGTAACAGGGTATTTCTACAGTATACTTAAGTAAAACATTTGAGTACATTTTCCACCACTGCATTTGGGGTGTGAGGGTAATGCTAATGCATTCCAATACGTGTCCACACTCCACAAATCCTGCTTTCTCCACCTTCACCACCAAGAGGTCCTAATCCTATTTCAGTGCCAAAATGGTTCCGTGAGTAGCAGAAGACTACTGCAATTATTTCTAACTGTATTCTCTGTCAGCCACCATCTGCTTTAGACCCAGCTAGTGGTATACACCAGGGGTTCTCAACCTGGGGGTCGCGAGACATGGCCAAAGCATTTTGGAACGGCCTAGCTATAAAAGTCTTTATATACTTTTACTTACACCTATTACCCCTTCTGGGGCTTAGGCCGTCGACAAAAGTTAATTCTCCAAGCATCTCGGTCCAATCTAGAAACTAAGCATCTAACAATCGTCATTCGCCCATTTTGGCACTTGTGTAGTGCCCTACTTCATCTGTTACATAATCGGGGATTATGTTGATATATATATATATATATATATAGTATAACGTGGTTATGTATATATATATGTGTATGTATATTATTATGTTTATATATATATATATATATGGTATATGATAACGTGGTTATGTGTATATATATATATATATATATATATTATAGGATACAACGATTAAGAATAGGTTACATTATGAATAGAGTGCTGATCAGTTCTTTCAGTCACAGGTCTGCTGTGGGGCGTGGAGGCGGAGAAGAACCATCAACCTCCCTTCTGTCTGCCCACCCCCTCGTCACCAGGAACCAATCCGCTCTCAGAGGACCAGCCTGGGAACACTACTTAGCAGCACCTGTGACATGCACTCATTGGCATTGTCTCTCAGTCACCCATACTGTGCAGTACTCTGTCCACGTAGGAGCTAGTTGAATGCTCAAAGTGTCTACTCTGTTTAAAGCATATAGGCCAGGGGCTAGACCTGTGTGCAGTCCCCTGAGCCATATTCTGTCATCTGTTATTCTGAGTTGAAGAAACAACTGCTATTATAATTATATATATATATATCGAGATATATAGTATATAATATATGTATTGATCTGTTTTCCTGAGCTAAAATATACAACTGATATTATAGTTATATATATAGAGAGATATATAGTATATAATATAATATATATAAATAACGGCGTATGGGTGCGTACTTTTTGTAAATCTTTGTTAGGGCAGTAGTTAGTGTAGACAGTTTAGATAGATTGAATTTGTGTAACTTTTCATTTCATTTATTGGTTAGAGTTAGGTAAGAGGGTCATGTGATACTTTAGAATAGGGCTAGATAGTTCTGATGGTTTATTTAAGTTGACCCATAAGGCCTGTCTTTTGTTTTGCATTCCAGTTGTATTCTTTATTGTTTATTATATGTATATACCTTTTTCACAAACACGTTGAATAAATCACAATTCTCGTGCCAGCCGTGTTGCATCCTCTTATTAATACCCCTAGACCTACTAAGGGAATGTAACAAGAATGTCTAGCAAAACTAGTCAATATAGAGCTAATGATCTACAAGTTCACACTGAGTTGCGATGTGGCGTGTGGTGAGCTTGTAGATTGCTTATTTTCACTATATTTCTGAAACTGTTCATGACATTTCATGAAAACTAACGGTTTTGGACATACTGTTTCCACCCTGCATGACTTGCAGTATTCTACTACACTAAATCTCAGAGGCAAATATTGCATTATTAGAAAAAATGTATAGTTACAGTAAACAGTACTTTACTTGCAAAATGCAACTAAAAAGTACATGAACCCGTGGATTTGCGCCCTCTACCGATATTGACGTCAGACTTCGGTGCTCTATAGCAGTTGATGGTGCGCTCCCTCAGCCTGCACTGCAGGCTTCCTGTACCATACAAGATACTATACCAGTAAACTAAAGAACGTGCTGTCTAAGAGCTATACAATAATGTGACACCGTCTACAGCTGCAATTAAATGTTAAACAAATACATGTCCTCAACAGCGTGTTGATGTAGCCTACATCCAAGAATGTGTGTTCTTCTTTTCTTTTCAAAATCTTTTTATTCAGGTTTTTGTAACAGAAGCCCAGGGGCAAGTATAAAATTGACATATAAAATATAAAAATAAAACTCAATCCCCTATCCCACCCACAATCCCAAGGATAGTCGGAAAAACAGTATGGAGGAAATAAAATAAATTCAGTCAGACAACTCACGAATAGATTTACCAATATTTATTGCAGAATGAGTAACAAGTGTGCATATGATATTTGATTTGGCGTTCGGCTCTGCTGGATTTCTCCCTGCTCGGCACGATTAAGCAACATCATAAAACATAAGAGCAGGGAGATAGATATACAATAACCCCCCCATGGGGAGCATAGATAGCAGAGCCCACCGGTGGTCCTGGGGCGGTGGTGGGAGAAAACATCACATACAACCGGGAACCATGAGCAGAGGAAGGCAAGGAAGCTCTTAGAAGGAAGTGAAGTGGTCACGTGACTGGGCTGCGCCATGACACTTTCATGGACACTTTCATGGGAGCCAAACTCACACCAGTAGTGCAATGAATACATGGCAGTGAATGGAGCCGGCTGGACCAGCTCATAACAAACATTATACATGAACGATTGCGAGCTTTGTCATATAATTGGTTCAGGAATATGAAAAAAGACATAAGTGATATCACACGTTTTTTCCGAGTGGTTGTTTTTCAACTTAATAACCATTTATTTTTATTGAGGTATTTATAGAAGAGCACATAGTAAGTTTTCTGCCTGGGCTGCTCTCTGCTCTTTGAAAAAATAAATCACATTAAGTAGTATTCACATAAAAAAATATGACAGCCTAAAATAACGTGTTATATATATTATTTTATTTTCCAGAAGCGATCACTTTACAAAAGGTCTCAGTCATTCATAAATAATGTTTGTTCATGAGCTGGTCACTGAGCTCTCATTGACTCCAGTGCATTCTGCCGAACTTCCGGGTGTAGTTTGGCTCCCGTGAAAGTGTCCATGAAAGTGTCATGGCGCAGCCCAGTCACGTGACCACTTCACTTCCTTCTAAGAGCTTCCTTGGAGGAAGGCAAGAAAGCTTAGAGAAGGAAAAGACACCAGCGTCATGGTGTCACGTGACTGGACGCCGGGGCTGCGCCATGACACCCCACCACGCCCCCATGTGCCAAAACTCACACTGGAAGTTTGATGAATACATGGGAGTGGATGGGAGACCGCTGGACATCTTGTAAACAAACATTATTTATGAACGATAGCGACCTTTGTCATATAATCGGTCCAGGAATATAATAGAAGACATATCACAGATTGTTTTCCGACTGGGTGTTTTTCGACTTGCTAACTGTTTCATTTTACTCAGGAATTTAAAGAGCACAGTAGCCTACGGCTCTGGGCTGAATGGGCTTATAACCTGACTCCGCCAGCTGGTGGCAGTATTGGGTTCACAATCCTGCCTTCAAAAGCCTAACATTACAAACTAAATAACGCTTTAAAAATGTTGAGAATAAAGGATTTTGCAATATTACAAGTCAGTGGTGTTTTCACTAAAGTAAAAGTTGCCTAGCAGTAGCCTATCACAATATGCTCTACAAGTGGTTAAGTTTCAGAATAAATACGCAAATTAACAGTAGCCTTAGGACCAACCCGCCTAGTATAATACAACAGTAGTTTTAAGTAGTACAAACGTAATAGTAGTCTAGTAATAACTAATAATTGTAGTGAAAGTATAATATTTGCATGTGAAATGTAGAGGTAATTAAACGATTTAAGTGTCCCTCAAAATATAGTAGGCATAGGCATGCCTTAAAGAAGTTAATGCTTGCTCTATCAACTCCAGACATTGCCTTATTCAGTTTCAAGTTAAATATGAATGAATGACTGGCTCACAGTCAGCTCAGGTATATAAACAGTTAAAGCTGTTGTTATGCAAAGTAGTGGCTATTTGAATTCGGCACGGTACTTTACACGGTGTGAAAATAGGGGGGGGGGGCGCCAGTAAACCTAGACCACTACTAGGCACTTGTTGGTGACTTCAAGACAGTAGAAAGTAATGTGTGATGTTATGTTACAGAAGCGTTTATTTTACAATGGTCTCAATCATTCAGAAAGTGTTTATTTATATGCTTGTCTATACTTTGCTCCATTCACTCCAATACATTCCCAGCAGTTTCGGCAGCAGATTCATCACTGTGTAGGCTACTACTTAAATCTACTGTTGTATTATACTAGGCGGGTTGGTCCTAAGGCTATATGAAAAAAAGTATTTCATCAAACACCACTGACTTGTAATATTGCAAAATCCTTTATTCTCAACATTTTTTTAAGCGTTATTTAGTTTGTAATGTTGATGAATTAAAAACAATATAGGTATGGGGTTTGAAGGCAGGATTGTGAACCCAATACTGCCACCAGCTGGCGGAGTCAGGTTATAAGCCCATTCAGCCCAGAGCCGTAGCCTACTCTTTAAATTCCTGAATAAAATGAAACAGTTAGCAAGTCGAAAAACACCCAGTCGGAAAACAATCTGTGATATGTCTTCTATTATATTCCTGGACCGATTATATGACAAAGGTCGCTATCGTTCATAAATAATGTTTGTTTACAAGATGTCCAGCGGTCTCCCATCCACTCCCATGTATTCATCAAACTTCCAGTGTGAGTTTTGGCACATGGGGGCGTGGTGGGGTGTCATGGCGCAGCCCTGGCGTCCAGTCACGTGACACCATGACGCTGGTGTCTTTTCCTTCTCTAAGCTTTCTTGGAGGAAGGCAGGAAGAGCATGCGGTCTAGTGAGCTTAAGTAGCCTGCCCAATTGGTCAGCTGACTGCCGCATCGGCGAATGACGTGTGAGACTTGCACACACTTATACGCCCACATAGTAATGCAGCATGTTAACCCCTTGAGTATAGTATGCGCCTTTGAGCATTGCATGAACCCCCTCGAGTGTGTCTGTCTGAACTGACTCGCAAGCTTCGTCTCATTAAATAAATATATCTATATACACATAATACTTCATGGTCTTATTCTGTACCACTGCTCAGCTGCCTTCTGCTGGAAATTGTTTTTGTTTAATTATTAATTGAAACAGCCACCCATGTTTAATTGATATAGACCCGTGTTATTCTTTAACTTTGATCTATTTGGTTTTAATTGTATACTGTACCCCGGTCGGCCTCATTGACAATGAGAGGTCTATACTTCAATTAATTTTCCTGAGCATTTAATTAAATAAAATGAGGAGCTGCTGCTTACTTTACTTACTAGATAGGCTACTTCTTTTCTATCAAGTAAGGCCACCAGCTCTTGACAACATCCGAGAAAGAATCACAGGAAGGCTTCTGCACTAAAGAACTATACAGACATAAAAGAAACATTTTAAGGTACAGCAAAACAGCGGCACTGGAAGAAGCCACCTAACTAAAAAAAGAAAATCATTTTTCAGGAAATTAAATAGCATACAGCTCAAGAGGAGTTAGGAGGAGGTTTTTGTCTAAGCACTTTTTAATACTTCCCATTGGTCCAATATTGTTTTAACCATCACACAGACGTAAAGGGTGTTCAATAGCACTGATTTATATAAAAAAGAAAAAAGGCTAAACGATGGGAGTTAGCTGGTTTGGCAGGATAATTTAAGGATCCAATGGAGTTTTCGTCGGTTTTCGTCTAAGCACCTTTTCACTAGGAAAGACCAAGCATCAGACAAAAACAGGTTTAGGGTTGTTTATTGAATAAACGAGTATGGTCGTTTATACGTAGGCGTGTCGCATGCGTAGCATGGTGCGTGTGGCATAAACAGCCAAGGCATTAAATGACATTTGGGGAGCCAGCGTGGTCATCAAAGGTCATCACCACGCAAAAGCGTGTAGTGTGCGGCTTAGATGGTCAAGAGCACGGGACAAGGAAGGCAGTGTGATGAAGGAGGGGGGGACCCAGATACTTTGGCCTGTGCGTAGGTGTGTATAGAAAACCCGTCTGGAACCTGCAGAGAAGATAGAGGTAGAAGAGAAGAGGGAGGGAGGGTTACTGAAAACTATGCATGCCGCCATTTTTTAAACTTGCGTTTCATTACCCCAGTGATTGGCATGGTAGGACTAGTTGAAGGTTGGTGAGTGGTTGGCACGGGTGGCATGGTAGGACTAGTTGAAGGTTGGTGAGTGGAGTGAGTGGAGTTGTTAGTGGCTGGTGAGTTGTGTTTGGTTCTCTTCTTCTCTCCAAATTCTTATCCCACGATTTTTTCACCCATGAGTGTCAATTATCTAATGTAATCCTGGGCGCTACACTTCCTCTGCCAACCTGGGAGGGGGGGGGGGGGCGGGGAGCAGCGGACTGACCTCATGCTTCCTTCTACGCATGAGTTTCCCCGGCCGGACATAGTGTGTGGAAGGAACACTTATTCCGACCAGTTTCCTTTCCCCTCCATCAGGCGCCTCCGGCTGACCAGAGGGAGGTACTGTAGTTTAGAGACCAGGGTTACTGCATGTTTTTTGTGAGGGTACCTATACCCTAGGCCAGGGGTCCTCAACTAGAAATGCTGAAGGTCCACAAATATTTTTTGAATAAAACCATGGTCCAGTCTCATGCGCACGTAAATAAAATTGCGGGTCGCGGGCCACGTGGGCCCCACAGGGTGGGGCTGCCCCCCTCGCCCCCCACCCCTAGAAACAACTATGCCTGTTTAGTACAGTCAAACCAAGCTATACAAACCGGGTCCCAAATGCACAATCTATGTAAAGCGCCTTGGATAAGAGCGCTATATAAAATGCACCATTTACCAACCAACACTGGGGTGGCAGAGTATGAAAATATAATTTTTCACTTTGACAAATATTCATTATTCACACCTCCAAAAATCCAATTTTGTTCATTCAACTGAATGTGTGACTGCTAGTGAGCCAGTCAGCGTAACATTGTCATCATGACATGCCGGCCCATAAACTCGCGGTTGCAGTGACTTTTTTTCTTCTCTTTATTCTTTTTTCTTAATGTTTTTTGTGGCTTTCGCCTTTATTTGATATGTTTTATGGAGGGACAGACAGTAGGCTGACAGGAAATGGGGAGAGAGATGGGGGGGTCACTCCCGCTGAGCCACGGCCCAGGCCTTTTCTCTTTATTCTATCATTTCTCCAGGGTCCGCAGAGAGGTGTGCGGTCCGCCTGTTGAGGACCACTGCCCTAGGCCTAGGGGACACGGGGAGAACATGCAAACTCCACACAGAAAGGCCCTTTCGCCAACCCCGCCTCGGTTATGGGCACTGATGGAGGAGAGAACACGCCCCCAGCACAGCGTCCCCAGTGGGAATCGAACCCAGGACCTTTATAGCTGTGAGGTCGACAAAGCTTCCGACTGTGCCACCGTGCCCCTTGTGTTTTGTTGTCTTCGGCTTGGTCATACCTCAGTTGTTCCAAACAAGTTATGTGGTTTCTTCCGGACAGCAACAATATTTAAATGTAGCCTATTTGAAGTGCCCTCCCCCTCAAACGCTGCAGTCACCATTTCCCCTTTATTCAACTAGGCCTATAATCTTGACATGAATTCACACACAAAAAAACCATGAGAGTTTAACCAAATTAAATTGAAAGGGTTTTTCCTTTTTTCCTTTCTTGAATCACCAGCTCGTCAGTATGAAAGCGTATAGTGCCTTAATTCGCCCTTCAGCCATTTAATCAAAACCTTGAAAGACAATGTTGTGGCAGCACTTAGCTGTTCCGATGGGTGATGCTTTTGTAAAAATGAATGACACTCATCGTATTTAGCTGATGGACAAAAAATAAGTAACTACACGCCAAATGTATACTAGAGTTACTACCTAATCTTATGTTATGTTGTGTCTCTATTTCTTATCTATCACATGTTTCATGCTCATTGCAGTGCTGCCACAACACCTGGATTTCCGAACGGGAATCGATAAACCCTGTACAGTACAGTATGTGTCCATTTCGTCCTTATTGTCATCTCAGTCCTTGACAGTTGGTAAGGGAGAGAGAGTAATAAAGAGAGAGAGAAAACCTATTATATCTACAACGTCAAAAGTATAAACAGCGTTTCAAGGTTGTAACATTGTATGTATGTATGTATTGTATTGTATGTATGATTATGTGTTTGTTATGTCACCAGAGCGCTCAATTTGACAGCCAGTGCACCAGCTTGTAATACTGAGTATAATGTATAACATATGTATCGTTGTGCTTAGTATTAAGACCTGAGGCAGATTCTATAATGTGCCTTATTATATGCCTTAATTCTAACACAGCTCTCACACTTTCAAGATTTTTCAAAAACGTAAAAGAAATAGCAGATGTACAAGCTTACAGCACAGCACGAAGTGACAATCTGTGAGCTTGTATATCTGCAATTTTTGAATAGCAAAAATCTGAAATGACACTTTCTGCTTTTCCGGTTATTATACTCTTTGTGTTTCTCATGTACACAATGATCGAACATTTTTAGAAACACATCACACTGTTTTTTTTACCCCTGGGGTTTGGTGAAATATTACGAGAAACAATATCTGCACCATGTACTCGCTTACATTTCATTCTGTTCTTCTGGAACCGATGATTACTTATTGTGCACAACCAATTATACTGTTGTTCAACCATCATAGACAACAACAAGAGAGAGAGAGAGAAAAAAAAGGAAGACTGATTGAGTCATTCCTTGATTTAAATGATAGAACATACATAATAACCTTTGTTCTGCATTTTGAAGCAGCCATCTCAAGCTAATTACACACTATGCTGCCTATATATAGTGCCTACCTTGTTCTTTTTTCTTTTTACATATCTTTGCTGTTGCTTACCTCATACTCCATATGTCAACTTTATTTTTTATTATTTCCACCCTACTTGATCATACTACAGCGTCACACAAAAGCATCAAGGGTAACAGATCTACAAGCTGAAAATGCAGCAGAATCAGTGCGTTTTGAGCTTGTACATCCGCTACTTTTGCTATATTTCGATATGAATGCTGAAAGGTAACAGTTTTGGACATGTGAGTTTTCCACCAGGTCAGACGACATCTACTTTGTGTGGCTGTGGACTGTGTGTACTCTGGTTATTTGTTTGGAAGGACAAGGAACAGCATGCCGCGTTGACAGATCAGGTCTTTTCGGTGGCCAATCATTGTCAATTAGTGTTGCATTACGAGTCAGGTGGAGGACAGGGAGGGACGGACAGAAAGAACACACGGTCCACATTAATGTGACTGAGTTGTGTAATTGTGCACATGTTGTTGTGTCTCTCTCTCATTAGCAGGCAACAGTGCAGCACGTGCAGCACTATCTCTCTCTCTGTTTCTGGCACAACAGCGCCCCTACTGGTACTAATAGTCATACTGGTGCTCATTAACGTCACATACATAGGCGGACACATAGGTGAACACGGACATTGCTGTTCCTTGGAGTGTTGCACCAAAGGAAACGTGTATCCATGTAGATTTTACTGTACACCTCATTCTTTGAATCTTTGAGGTAACCCTACTTCAATGATATATGCATTTTGTTTTATAATTATGCATTGTTGGGATAAAGTAGACCTTTTAAGCAGTTACCATTACTTATAAGAGTGTGCACGCTAGCTGTGCTCAAGCAGGTCACAGAGAGACAGAAAGATTTCTATGTAGTGTCTGAAAAAGTAGAGACACGTCAAAATTCTCCAGGACAGAAGCCTTCGCTTCAAGGGGCGCTAATTCGTGATGTAACAGGTCGTATTTGCTTTCATCGATGTCTTTGCTGTTCATGTGCATATATCACACGACCATTCATTTTGGGATAAGTATCCTGGGCAATAAAATATGCCAGTTCTTATGGTTCCATGACTTATGTTTACAGCCTGTTTATTGGACTATCAGATAACCTTTTGATAACCTTTAGAATGCATTAGCATGCATAACCATAAATGGTGTATGAGATTTACATGCACAATGAAATCCGATGTTACAAATAACACAATTTGAATTATGCAAATTACGTACTGTAGACAATCACCACATACGATCCCATATCGTGTTCCTGCACAATTCAATAACTTAATCACTTAAATGATATTTTAACATGGGATATGATCTTTTAGCCAGCACACAATTTGCGGAATCACATTCATAGGGTGAACCATGGGGGCAACATGTCTTGAATGAGAGCTGGTTACTTAGGACAATGAAGAGAAGTTCCTCTCCTGCAGACATCAATCAACATTAGCATTGATCAGGTTAATGGTCAAAGCAATGTTCTTACATAATGTTCAGGGTTCCATCAGAAAGGGTACCTTCTGAATAAAACAAGACGTCATCATGGCAGCTTATTATCGGACGCCCAAAAGGCAAATCAGTAGCTTGACCTCATGAAAAATTCAGGGAGGAATCGGTTTTGTGGCTCTCTCCAGAAAATCAACATCCATTATTCTGCTATTCTGTATAACATTATGTTCTCTACTGTTTCCTATAGTATTCCTACTGTCAAGAAAATGTGACACAACTTTGATACAATCATTCTCCACAATATGCAAGGGATGATGCAACTGCCAGCCAACTGCCAGTCTCTCTGCAGGGTACCCTCAGGGTACTCAAACCCTGGCCTATACGATGAAAAGTTAAAACCCAATCTCGGCATATACTGTCCAAACGTTTTAACATGCTAAACCACACAGAACCACACAATAAAATAGATCCCTGTGGTGTTGAGAGTCCCTCAATATTGCCCCTTGCAGAAATAATGTTCCACTATTCACAGTTAAATTAAAATGTCTTCCCCCCCAGCCAGTGCTTTTGAATCAAGTCACCCTAGCTCCCACATTCTCTATCCTAGGATGTCCCCCCCCCCTTCCCTTGTTTATCCTTTTATCTTTTTAACCTTGTACTGTTGTTGTATCTGCTATGTTTTTCTTTTTTTCTTATTTTCTTTCTAATAAAGTCTGTTCCGAGTGTTCTTATGTAAAGCGCTTTGGGCATTCAGAAAAGCGCTATATAAACGTAGCTATTATTATTGTTATTACTTATTCGTCCTTAGACGGCAGGTTTCAGGCTTTCCCCCTGCCTCTCATTATCTGCAAGACCTTGAAGACAGAATGAAATGCAGTTTTGCTTTTCCTATGTTAATTTATGCATACAGTATTTTCGCCACTTCTGAATTTAGTTTTTATTTTTTCAGATTTGACTCACATATTCCGTACAATCGTACTGGATAAGCTATCTTTAGAACAAAGGTCATCCTCCAACATAAACAGCCATATGTCCATGTGTGGTAGCAGCATTCAGGCTATATTGGCTTGGTGTTGTCGTGTTGAGCTGTGAAATGATTAATTGTAAATTTGTAATGAGATGATGTAAACCTTTCAGGTTTCACTGCACAGCAGGAAGGTTGAAACACAGTAGAGGTACACTACAGATACAGTAAGAGTGAATACAAGAGTAAATATAAATAAATACACACACACACACACACACACACACACACACACACACACACACACACACACACACATGCATTGGTCATTGCACGTATACCACTACCACGTAGTACCATGAGAATAAATGAGGACCAATTAAAATTATATGAAGATATAAAGGTGGTATGAGGGGTTTAGACAGGCTGCTTGGGAAAGACACTGTTCTGAGAGAAGTAGCAGGAACAGGCTGTGGGTGTAGTTGGGCGGGAGATGTCAGTGACAATTTTCCTCACAGCTTGAATCCTGGCCCAGCAGATGAGCAGATGAGCAGATGACCTGTTGTAGCCTGCCCTTAGAGCGGGAAGATGCAGTCATACGAGATAGTGCTGGAGGTTAGTGCTGTTATACAAATCTGTTGTTATCGCCTGCTATTTTTAAAGGGATTGTGACATTAAAAAAAAGGTTTTGGAATTGTTCTTGTTTTATTTAGGTTTTCTAATCTCAATTGCACCCAAAAAACATGAACTTTTAACATTCAGTAGATTTTCTGTGATCTGGGGTTTTCTGGCTCAAACAGGTGCTCTGATTTGCCGGCAGTAAGTGACATCACTTACTGCAAATCCCATATATGTCAATGGGATTTGCCAGCAGATGTCACTGTTTCACTGTGTTGCCTGTTTTCATTGTAGCTCAAAAGGCCCAAAAAACCCCAAAGAAAACTTCAGACCACAGAAAATCCACTGAATGTTCAAAGTTCAGGTTTTTTGGGTGTAATTGAGGTCATAAAACCTAAAATAACAAATAAAAATAAATTAAAATGAATGTCATAAAACCTTTAAAGGACCTGTCGTGTTCTATTTCAGAACATACTGAACTTTTCTGTGTTTTTGCGCCCTCTGGTGGACACTACTTAAATTTGGGTTCCCTTGCAAACTAATTCATTCTGAAGCTAAACTACCCTGTGGTCATTGTATAACTGCTGCTCTACAGTATTCCTTCAATCTTTCTGTTCATGTCTAGGAAAGAATCGCTGTAATTTCTTGGTTCAGTTCATAATTCATAATTAGTTCATAATTCCAATTCATATTTCAGTAATGTGCAGTTATAAAAACGGGTTAAAAACTATTTACATTTATCTACAAGCCATCTACATTATACAGTATATGCAGTCATTTCATGTCACTTAAAAAACAAGTTACTGTGAATTACACTTAATGCTTGGACACGTAATTGTATGTTTTTTATGCTGTTTATTATTTCATTGAATCTTTGTATAAATAGGCATTATTTAATTAGTGCTTCTTTCTGTAGCCTATGTTTCAGTTTTACAATTTTGTCTTGATTGGTTTGGAGAAGAAGTAAAAGCCCCTTCAACTTTATTCTGCCTCTGACCGTCTCTTAAGTCAAGTGTTAGCTAGCCTCGGTACCAGGCTTTCATTTTTGTTGGTGCAAAAATTGAAAGCCTGGAGGAACGCATTGGCCGCTCTGGTCTAAAAGTGGAGTCAACCCTTCCGGGTGGGCGTCGCTCCAAATTATGTGACGTAGCGCTGCACTAGGGGGGAGAGGAGGGGCCGGGGGTGACAGACAGATCGATGAGATCCAATCAGGGCGCGCGCAAATCTGAGCCGCGACCCGCCCCTCTAGACCAGAAACCTAACACGTTAGCTCAGGCTAAGTGTTAGCTGTCTGTTTATTTGTGTACCCTCCACACACATTGAGAACAGAACAGGACCACTTCACCACTTTTCAACCTATCTTCCCTCTCTAATAATCATGATAAAATGGCACAATTTCTTTCTACTCAGTCTGTGTCTGAGTGTCTCATAGGATGGCTGTGGGCAGTTCATCATTGATGGGGAATCCAAGCTAATAGAAACTGCAGGCTTTCTAGTCCTGAAAAGTTGCAATGCGAAAATGGAAGCCATCGTTCTCACGATAATACAAATCTATCTCTTTTTGTAAAAATAAATCTTGTTTAAAAAAAGAATCGGTCTAACGATGATGTCACTGGTGGACGGGTTTCTGAATTGCCCACAGCCCTCCTATGAGACACAGACTTTAAGTAGAAAAACTTTGTGCCATTTTATCATGATTATTAGAGAGGACCTATTATATGAAGATAGGTTGAAAAGTGGTGAAGTGGTCCTTTAACTGCCTCTTTCCATTGATATTTAGGACCATGCACCTTATATGTAAATTATATGTACATAGTAGTATTTAACACTGCACATATTGACACAGGGTGGAGATACAGGTTGGAGGCCATTTCCACAGTTTTACTGGTGTTGAGCTACAGGTTGCATTTCTTTTCATTGCATTTTAATTCAATTACCAGGTATGCTTTTAATGCAGTAGAGTAGTAGACAGAGTAGTATTCTACGAGAAAGAAAACAATTAACAAATGGAATATAGTTCATCATTGTTTGCAAAAATGTACCTTTTGCCGAAGGAATTTCTGATAACCAAGCAAAACATAGCAGATACAACAATAGTACAAGGTTAAACTAGGATGTGGGGACATCCTAGTGGTACAGGTAGCCAGGCAAGTGGTCAATGTCACAGACTGACAGAAATAAAACACATATCTCCAAATAGAACTTCTCTTCTTTTTTCGTGTATCATTTGTCAAAAGCCCAACTCAGTGTCGTGTAGCCACATCCTTGCAGTCTTTGCTCCCACTTGGAAGAGTCCGGCCTCTGAAGGTGGCCTGTACAAGGGGCATTTCTTATTGGTTAGTGGGCGGCACCCATTGAATAACACTGATGTCCATGTTTAGAGTGGTGTCAGTCTAACATGAGACATGCCCATGGTAAGATGTGTTCCTCAGCACACTATATTTTCAACAAGAGTCTGTATGTTTACTGTGATACTGTGATGAATATTAGTTGTCCTAAACATGCTAAATGTACCAACATGAAGTGGCAATGTTTTGTACATGTTTTCAATTCATTATTTTGATATACTAAACTGTAAACTCTTTATAAAAACATGCTCTTGGTCACACTGTTAATTCTATTATAGACGTGCTGAGGATTGGGTGTGTTACACAGACAGAAACTGACCAGATACGTCTGTGTATTTACCAGGTACATTGTGTTGTTATTTCTTTGAAATCTGTATTGTATGTTTATTGAGTGGGGTCAGTCTAACATGAGACATGCCCATGACGTGCTGAGGATTGGGTTTGTTACACAGACAGAAACTGAACAGATACGTCTGTGTATTTACCAGATTAAACTGTCAACAAAGAGAGAAGTCGTCCGGAACTTCATTATTCCACAACACAACGCAGATCACACGTTACACAGGTGATTACCGGTATGTGTTCTGCAGTCTGCTCAGGCTCGCCACACTGGCATGCTGTGCTCAGTGTGCTGTCAGGCCTCAGTTCTTCATTTACTTGAAGCAACCAAACCTCAGTACGCACTACGCAGGGTCGCAGGCGGTTCAGCAGAGTCCATTGCCGGTATGATAGATCTTCATATGAGGCCTGCCGTCTCCCTGGTTACTGATGTATAGTAATCGGTGGATAATCTATATATAGATGAGGGCCCGGAGGACTCCCACTCCTGCTTCCAGGATGCTACCAGCCATGCGCTTGTAGACATTTCCTGAGAGAATCCCTCTTGTGCCGCCTCGAGTCTGTTTGGCGGCACTGTTGTCGATGTAGGTAGGGTAATGCAGGATATGCCAGTCATGTATCTGGGCTTTCCTTGGTTGATGGTAGAAACCTCTCGCCGGAGGCCAGCCAGGGAAAATCCCTGGACTGGCAAATGGGACACAGGGGTGGGCTTCAGACATCGGGTGAGCTTACGTGCAGGAAATTCGTACTAGTTCCTAGAACTACTGTATTCATTCATTCATTCTTGCACAAGTTTGCCAGACTTGCCACAGAATTAATGAAATATTACATGACTGGCAGTGGCACTGTCAGCCACAGTTTTTACATTGATTGACACTTGACAGTCATCCTCATCTTCAGCAATTATTAAAAAATCACATCCAGACCCCCAGGAACACGCCCAGGAGGCCTGCCCTGTTCCGGCGGGCATTCCCGCGTTCGAAACGGTCACACAAATAGCTGCGTAATGGAGCGGAGGCACGGCTCATAAATCACACTTGTGTGAAGTGAGGGGCTCTTATACATCGTGATACATCACATTCCATGATCACCTTTGCCGTCTTCACATTTGCCCTCACTTTTATCTTCAATTATGTAGGGGAGAGCCGCCAAGGATGTAACACTTTGCACGTTTCATTTCTTTACTCAGAGATCCGTTTATCTACACATGTAATATTTTCAGGCAACGGACCTACACATGTCTGCTACCATAAACCACTTCAAGTTATTTTTTTTATAAAACAGGTCGGGAGTTATTAAACCGAACGTGGACGCTGTTCCAGTGTTACAATTGCTGCGCATGTCGGATTAATTGTAACGGCATGCATGATAAATGTAACAACGCTAAAAAACATCATTAAACATATCGTTTTCAGCTTAAAGCAATTATATTTCATTGAAGCAACTCCTTAGCATTGTTTTCATACCATGGATGTGATAAGAAAATGTATCAAAAATAAGTGAAATATTAAATAGTATCGGGTGTACCAGTTTGGGCTTTTGTTTTTTTTTGGTCAGTTCAGTGGGGAAATACATTGATTAAACAAACGTTTGATTTATTGAGTTGTACAATGTTATACAACCCTACAATAATTTTAGAATACACTACACAATACAATACAAATTTAGAACATATAATATTGGCCAATATGTCAACTGTGTAAATATGACCTATAATGGTATTGAATGGAGCCGGCGTGTGTTACAATTGATCCACTTTTGCAAGTTTTCTTTGCCGTTGCTTACAGACCAGAATGAACGTGCATTCCGTCTAAACACGATGCAAACTAATGAAGAACATAAGCATGAAGACATCCATGTGGATTTTTATTCACCAACATCAAAGAAAAAAATTGTAGCACACATATACTCCAGGTGTAAAAATTTTGCTTTTTGAGAAAAATCAGTTTTTCGCCAATAGCTCGAAGGTAAACACTTCAAACTGGGCACGTAGTACGTTGCTGTACACATACTGACGCGATGGCGTCATGGTGGCGTTGACCAATCAAGAGATAACGTCCATGTTACAACCGTGAAGCGTTACAACCTTGGTGGCTCTCCCCTACTTTTGCTCAGCCAATCATCAACCAAAGTTTGTGTTCACACAAACCCGGAAAGCTGGGCATAGGAGGGTCTAGCGCTCCTCAAAAACTGAGATTTTGTTCCACTCACTACACTACATAAACAACAAAATAATAATATTTTTTATATATATATATATATATATATATATATATATATATATATATATATATATATATATAAACCCATAGAGAGAGAGAGAGAGAGAGAGAGAGAGAGAGAGAGAGAGAGAGAGAGAGAGAGAGAGAATGTGCATTTGTTATCGTAATGCTGAATTAATGTATTATCATAGTTGAATGAATGATTAGTAGTTTGCCCATGTTCAATGTTTTTAATAACCCAGCACAAGGCATCTGGCGCCATCTTGCGTCCACAACAAGCGGTGCATGATGGTGGAAAGTCTGGTGACGTGAGGTTTTATGAATGACATGAAGCTGATGAAGCCTCCTCCTTGGCATGTTTGGCTCAGGGAAGAAAAAATATTAAAATAATATGTTATCTTCTTGTTTTTTAGTATTTCACAACTGCTGCATAAAAAAAAGAAAGAAAAAAAACAATAACGTAAAACGACCATCATGAGTGAGTGCCACTGCCTGCCTGCTGCAACGAATAGAGGGGTAATTGAAGCGTTACAACAGCATAATGTGACACATAAAAAGCTAAAGCTACTGGACAGACAGAAGAACACAAAACCGACACAAATGGACATAACCACACAAGACCAGGACCATCAAGGACCATATGCCATTTGGGGGGAGGCAGTTCTTGCAGGACTACAGCCTAGACAAATTGGCCCCCGGTTGAAAAAATGGGTTACAAAATCGTGGGATGAAAAAACAAGGTCAGGACACTGTGAGAGCCAGTCAAGAATCTATGTGGTGGTTTAAACAAACATGTAAAAACAAACAAACAAACATGTAAAAACAGAACAGCCTTCTACAAAAACCTTGGTGTTTGTAAAGATGATTTTAAAATGGCAATGGTAACAACCGAGGAGGTACTTAAAAAACTGAGTGCCCTCCAACCCCACAAGGCCACTGGCCATGACAATATTCCCTCCAAATTTCTCAGAGACTCAGCCTTTTCCATAGCTCCAGTCATCACCCATATAGTTAACCTCTCCATCAAACAGGGACAGGTCCCCCAAGATTTTAAACTGGCCAAAGTAACCCCCTTGTACAAAAAAGGGAGTAAATTAGAACCCGGCAACTACCGCCCTATTTCTATTCTAAGCTCCATCTCGAAAGTGATGGAAAAAATAGTCTATGAACAGGTTGAAAAGTATCTTGCCACTAATAAATTGCTGTACGAGTTCCAATCTGGTTTCAGAACATCCCACTCCACTGACACATGCCTCCTCTATTTGAGCGACCACATCAAACACGAGGTGGATGCTGGAAAATACTGCGGCATGGTCATGCTGGACCTCCAAAAGGCTTTTGACACCGTGAACCACTCCATACTGGTTAACAAGCTTAAAGCTATTGGTTTTGATAGCACATCAGTGAGCTGGATGCAATCCTACCTGGAGGGGAGAGAACAGATGGTGGAGGTGAACGGAACACTGTCCCCTCCCCTGCCAGTGAGCTGTGGCGTCCCACAAGGAAGCATACTAGGGCCTTTACTGTTCCTAATTTATGTTAACGACATGACTTCAGCTTGTGACTGCAACTTGTTCCTGTTCGCAGATGACTCAGCACTGCTGGTCTCGGACAGGAACAAACTGCAGGTTGAAAAGACCCTCAGCTCTGAACTCGGTAGAATCTGCACCTGGCTCGCTGATAACAAACTATCCTTACACCTGGGAAAAACTGAATCCATCCTCTTCGGATCAAATAGTAAACTCAGCAAGGCAGATGGCTTCTTGGTTAGAGTGGGTGACAATATTATCACACGAAAAGATGAAATTACCTACCTAGGTTCCATCCTGGAGGCCAATCTTTCCGGTGATAAAATGGCCACCAACGTAATCAAAAAAGTCAATCAAAGAACAAGATTCCTTTACAGGATCTCCTCACTGGTCAGCAAAAACACCTTGAAGACCTTAACAGGAGCCCTCGTACAAGGTTTCTTTGACTATGCATCCACCTCTTGGTACCACAGCACCTCAAAGGCCCTTAAAACAAGGCTCCAGACCTCTCAAAACAAACTGGTCAGGCTCCTACTTGGCCTCACCCCCCGAACCCACCTCACCCCTGCCCACTTTGACAGGCTGGGATGGCTTAGGGTCGACGACAGAGTACAGCATCTTGCAATGGGTCTGGTCCACAAGATTCGATACACCACCAAGATACCCATGTACCTGTCTAAATACTTCCTTAATGTAAACGAAGTCCACACCCACAACACCAGAGGGAGTGCAACAAACCATGTACAACCCAGATTCGGCACAAACAAGGGACTAAATTCTTTTCGCTCCTATGCCACCAAAATGTGGAACGCCCTACCAACAGTCATTAAGACATGTGAATCCCTTGACTCCTTCAAAACCGCTCTCAAAGGGCACCTACGGATGGCTGCAATTCGAAACTGGCCTCTGTAAAATCTGAATCCCCCCCACCCCCCCACCCCATTTTCCCTCACTGTATATAGTATCTTTTCCCTTTTTTGCTTCCCATATGATGAATTCCTGTTCTGTTCTTTACCTACAGAGAAATGTCTATTTGTATGTCTCTAAATGTTTGTATGTCTTTAAATGTTTTGATGAATTGAACAATGTGGACCCTGTTGTAAACAAGTGTAATGCTTAATTGGGTCGTCCACTCACAGTTGACAGTCTTTGTATTGAGTTTGTGCTTAAAATGTACTGTAAATTCTACAAACTGTTAATAAAGATTTCAATCAATCAATCAATGTACCTTTTCTGCAGCCTCTCTGGAGTTGTCTGACATCTGTATGGTGCAGCTCTGGTCAGTTTGTATCTCCATTTGGTTGATGCTGTTTGGTTCAGTTTCGGTCTTGACCTCCATTTGGTTCATGTCCAGTACATTATTGTTTTCTTCCATCTTTTCTAAAATAAGAGTGAATTACTTTACTGTAAGTATAACAACGTCAAAGGTTCTACTAGCACTTTCACATGTTACATTCAGACCCAGGAGGATCCATATTTTACCTTTCTTAGCGTTGTATTTTATATTAAAATCAAGACCATACTGTGTGCATATGCCCAGAAGTTGTTGGAGACCAGCACTATTCGGACTGAAGATGACCAAATCATCCGCATACATCAGGTGTTTAATTAGTGAATCTCCAACCCTACACCCTGTACCACAAGCATTTAAAGACAATGGCTTTTCATGTAAACATTAAAAAGAAAAGGAGATACAATTCCTCCCTGACGGACACCATTGGTCACATGAAAGGGAGCAGACATTGACTTCCCCCATTTTACACTCATCGTCTGGTGAGCATACCAGGATTCTGACTAAGGGCCGATTCATACTCCTATTTTACCGCTGTAGTGCCGAAATTATTTCGGCTAGTCAGACATTTTCAGTAGCACCGAAGAGCCTACTTCAGGACGGTACCTCAAATTCTAGGCTCTAGCCTTTTGTTCGGCTCTAAAATAGGAGTATGAATCGCGTTTTCCACTATAAACTGTTCGCTTTTTACACAGTTGAATAGCTCTGAATACTGCTTCTTCCATAGCTGTGAAATCTCATCCGAACCACTCACACCATCTATATTCGATGGGAGAGACGTTTTGGAATTATTTATCATTTTTATTTCCTTCCAGAAATCATTCACATTATTATTTTGCAGTTTCTTTGCCAGTGAATCTGACCTCATTATATTTTCATTTATTTTAATAAACCGAATACACCGCAGACAGGACCCTCAAACAGAGGGCCCTGTCTATTTTTTCCAGACTCAGCCCAACTCCTGAAGGGCCTTCTAGCCTCTGTGTTATCACAGATGCCCAAGAGTCTCGGTACACATAGGCTAGCGCAGTACAGTCATTACTGATGTAGTAGGCCCTATATAACCTTCACATTTCATCGTTCGCATTGCTGGCAGTGTGGATGGGGTGTTAGGCGTGATTCATACTCCTATTTTAGAGCCTATACAATGTGATTTGAGGTTCGGGGGGGGGGGGGGGGGGGGGTACCGTCCTAAAGTCGGCTCTTCGGTGCTACTGAAAATGTCTGACGAGCCGAAATCATTTCGGCACTATGCGGTAAAATAGGAGTATGAATCGGCCCTTACACCATACCCGCAAGTAAGCGATGTGCAGTGGTATGCTATCCTTACATAATGCTATCCTTACAATAGCATACCACCAGAGATCAAATCACCAATGACAACACTGCCTATCTGTAGTTCTCTCAATACTATCTTAAGATAGTAGTAAATAGTAGTATAGATAGATAATATATAGTATAAATCAGGCACATAGATAGATAGGTAGATCTTCGTATGAGGCCTGCCGTCTCCCTGGTTACTGATGTATAGTAATCGGTGGATAATCTATATATAGATGAGGGCCCGGAGGACTCCCACTCCTGCTTCCAGGATGCTACCAGCCATGCGCTTGTAGACATTTCCTGAGAGAATCCCTCTTGTGCCGCCTCGAGTCTGTTTGGCGCACTGTTGTCGATGTAGGGTAATGCAGGATATGCCAGTCATGTATCTGGGCTTTCCTTGGTTGATGGTAGAAACCTCTCGCCGGAGGCCAGCCAGGGAAAATCCCTGGACTGGCAGATGGGACACAGGGGTGGGCTTCAGGCATCCGGTTATAATCCAGAGAGCTTACGTGCAGGAAATTCGTACTAGTTCCTAGAACTACTGTATTCATTCATTCATTCTTGCACAAGTTTGCCAGACTTGCCACAGAATGAATGAAATATTACATGACTGGCAGTGGCACTGTCAGCCACAGTTTTTACATTGATTGACACTTGACAGTCATCCTCATCTTCAGCAATTATTTTAAAATCACATCTGTGTGAACTGAGCGGTGTTATAGTTTACTGTACTGAACTGTCTGTGATCTGTACTGTATTGTATAGTGTACTGTGCTCTGTACTGTACTTTGATTATATTTTGAAAGAATCTTTGAGAAATGACAGAGTTACCGTGTGGGGTTCCCCGTAACATCCAGACCCCCAGGAACACGCCCAGGAGGCCTGCCCTGTCCCGGCGGGCCTTCCCGCGTTCGAAACGGTCACACAAATAGCGGCGTAATGGAGCGGAGGCACGGCTCATAAATCACACTTGTGTGAAGTGAGGGGCGCTCTTATACATCGTGATACATCACATTCCATGCTCAGCCAATCAAATCATAACAAATGTCATTCCTTCCAATCACCTTTGCCGTCTTTTATCTTCAATTATGTACTATTGCTCAGCCAATCATCAGCCAAAGTTTGTGTTCACACAAACCCGGAAAGCTGGGCATAGGAGGGTCTAGCGCTCCTCAAAAACTGAGATTTTGTTCCACTCACTACACTACATAAACCACAAAATAATAATAATATTTTATATATATATATATATATATATATATATATATATATATATATATAAACCCATAGAGAGAGAGAGAGAGAGAGAGAGAGAGAGAGAGAGAGAGAGAGAGAGAGAGAGAGAAGATAATGTGCATTTGTTATCGTAATGCTGAATTAATGTATTATTATAGTTGAATGAATGATTAGTAGTTTGCCCATGTTCAATGTTTTTAATAACCCAGCACAAGGCATCTGGCGCCATCTTGCGTCCACAACAAGCGGTGCATGATGGTGGAAAGTGGTGACGCGAGGTTTTATGAATGACATGATCTGATGTTTGGCTCAGGGAAGAAAAAAGATTAAAATAATATGTTATCTTCTTGTTTTTTAGTATTTCACAACTGCTGCATAAAAAATAAAAAATAAAACAATAACGTAAAACGACCATCATGATTCGTGAGTGCCACTGCCTGCCTGCTGCAACGAAGCAAAGCAATGCGAGGGATTCTCGCTTAAAAAAAAAAAAACAGATCTACAAGCTAAGAATGGGTCGCCTCGCGGCGCGTTCTTAGCTTGTAGATCTGTTATTTTTCTGTCACGCAGCGCAGCAGCAGCAGCAGTCATCGTCACGTCTTCGGGTCACATGCTACCCAGTCAGCCTGGTCAGCTGACAACACAGCCCAGCTTCCTTTCATAGATTTTCCTCCATCGAAGCGAAGGCATTGAAAAACTCGTCATTTTGTGGCGTTTTCTGGGGGGCCTATTGGCGTCATTTGCCAACATTGAGCCGAACAGCACATCGCGCAGATAATATCAGCACATCGTGATCGCATTGCTATATCGGCCCGGGTAGATGCTTCTCGAGTGGATGATGAACGGACACGCTATTCTCTACACCGGGGTCACTTTGGCCTTCTGGAGCACCATCCTGGTTGTCGGTAAGATTTTGATAGATGCACGATCACGCGTGGAAAAGTGATCGGAATCCTTCCGTGCGCAAATTAAAGGTCGAGTTGAGTAGACGGTCCTTTATATGAATCGTGGTTTCATTAATTGATTTCGTGATGAACGACTACCATAGGTTGTATTGTGGTGGGCCTGACTAAATCCCGGAACGACTAAACTTACTGGTTGATAATAACCCAATCTGCTCTGTGCTAAACTAAATGTCAGTCCCCGTTCAGCGTTTCGGGCTTCATCGATATTTGTATTTGCGGATGACTTTACATGTCATAATGGTAATTATAAGGAACGGCCAATGCAACTGCAATGTCGGAAAGTTGCATTTTGTTCAGTCAAGTGTCCACGCCGGGAATTAGACGTACCCCGAGCCTGCAGTGGAACGTACACAAACACATTAGCCCCATATGGAACCTCTCCCTCCGTTGTAGCTCGTAACTACGTTCCATATGGGGCTAACAACACTGCTTAGTTAGCAATAGTGATGATATATTTCGCTTTACATTAGATCCACGCCAATTAGTCATAGCATTGATCAAGCCTGCAAGCATATAGTAGCTGCATCTGTGCACAACTGATTGGTGACTGACTGTGAAGCACTCTCAAAATAGGAACTGCAGCAGTTCTCATGTGAGAGTGAGCTATCACACACAGGCTACAGTTCTGTAAATTTGTACTAGTATGATTGTGCATGGTGTACTCTACTGTATAATACTAGCAAAAACATGGGTTCATATAAGTAGGCTATGTCATGGAATGACTAGCCCCTCTGGGAACCCTCCATAAAGCTTTTCTGAAATTTGGATGAATTTTATGTAGGGTCCCCGTTCATAACTATATTTTCGTATGGGAAATTTGGAACGCGGACATAAATATGCTCCGTAACATCGTATCTGCGCCGTTTGACGGCCTGTTTTCCTTTGAGGGCTTCTGAATCTGTGAACTTTAAGTACCTATACATCCCGCTGCGAATATCTCCTATGGCGCGGAAGCCGTTAAGTATTTTGTTTTGTTTGACCGATTTGGTCGCTTTATTTCTTCTTGTTTGTTTACCGTTTATTGTACCGCCTCCCGGTGTGCGGTTGGCTTGTGCCGGCTACGTCCCTGCCTCTGATCTGCTCTGTCATAGCTATAGCGCCACTAGCTAGCCAGATAGGCGGTACATTGAGGTGTCAATAAACAAGGAAGGAAGAGAAGAATCAAAGCGACCAAATCGGTCAAACAAAGATTAAAAATACTTAACGGCTTCCGCGCCACAGGAGATATTCGCAGCGGCATGTATAGGTACTTATACTTCACAGATTCAGAAGCCCTCACACGAAAAAAAGTCGTCAAAGAGAGCAGACAGGCCGTAAACACGGTGTTTATGTTTTATGTATGTCCGCGTACCAGGTGGCATGGTACTGCTGGAACAGGACCCCATGGTCTGTGTCGTCAAAAATGTCAGAAACTTCAGTACCATTGGGTTCTGCTTGGAGGGCTAGGAATGACGCATCTTGGAATCCCAAGATTGATATTTTAATGCAGATCCGTGGTATGTCAAGTGTGATTTGTACTTATCAAATATGCTAATCATCTCTTTCTCTTTTTAGGTATTTGCTATACGATTTTTGATCTAGGGTTCCGCTTTGATGTGGCATGGTAAGTTCTCATCATGTAAATTGCAATGTGTGATGCAGGAGATATGTACAGGTTTTGGATGTAGTTGTTGGGATTCCAGCAGATATGGTATAGGATACTGTTTTAATTAATTTTGGCATTGGCTAGTAGTCACTGGCTGGATCCAGTAAAGGAAAAAGCAGCAGTGAAACTTGTTTAGATTATGTAGTAATATCATGATGCTGGTTGCCCTAGACTAGAGTAGACTCAGAAGAGTTTTCAAAAGATGGTAATGTTGATTTAAATCTGTTCTCTTAATTTTAATTCAATGGCAAACTACAAACCAAAACCTGTCTCATCACCCATTGTTGCACTGTAAAAGCAAATCACCACACCAGCCCATCTCAGTTTCCTATCTGAATGTTTATCCGATATGTTAAGACATAAGTGTTCTACATGTTGGCTTACATCTTCCTGTTGGGGCCTGTAACAACCTTTTCTCACCAGCGACTAGAAGATGTCTGTTTTCAAGTCTGTAAAGCTGGTGTAGATGGATAGCTGATATAAAACACTTAAGCGTAATAGTTTAAATGCAGCATATTGGCCTGAACAGTCACCTTTCACAATTGTGCTCTAAAGCACAGGACTCCTTTTATGATGTTTACCTACACCGCATTGTAACAGCCCTTCCTTTTTTGACTACATTCTCAGTGTCATTAAATGGCAGATTATGAGATCAGATATTGCACTTGTGTTTCAGTAATGTGACCCTTGGTTTCTGACTAACGTCGAGTCCATAAGTTGTTCTGTTGCAAAACATTCTGTGAGAATGTTACTGTTATTACTTTTTCTTCTAGCAAGAGTTTCAAATACGTTGCCCAGTTTCTAAATTGCTTAATACAAACATTGGGCTAGGCTTTTGTGTTTTGTAAATATATCATTAATCAATGGTGGACCGGTACTAACAATGTGGCTTTTCACTTTTAACATATTGAGCTAGGCTATGCCTTGAACTTGGTAATTAGCCCTTGGTAGTGTAAGATTGTTTGCTCAAACGTTGCCTAAAACCAAGTTGTCCATCCACCAGTTTACTACTTCTTCTTCTTCTTCTTCTTCTTTATACTGCAGATGGGATATATATATGACTTCATACTGTATATGACAAAAATAAAATACTGATGTGATGTTGATGTAGAACTGTTTTCTCATGTTGCAGTTGCTGTACTATAATATACCACTACTGGTGCTCCATAAAACACTTAAACGGCAGGCTTGATTATTAACTTCTGTTGTAACAAGGTGTTTGTCTCTTTCCTTAGGTTCCTGCTCGAGACCTCTCCATTTATGTGGGCCAACCTGGGCATTGGTCTGGCCATCTCGCTGTCTGTGGTGGGGGCTGCCTGGTGAGTACTTGGCTTTTGAGTGTGAAATTTCTGGAAGTGACCTTGGACGCAAATTAAAATCAACACTTAATTCTTGGCAAAACCTTGGCAGCCCCTAAATTTGTACACACTTAACTACATGTGCGCTTACTGTACAGTCAACCTTCAATGGACAAATAATTCTAGGAACACGATAATTTAATGCTAGGTTCATGGCAGTGCCGTGAACCATGGGAAATTGGACACGGCTTTTCCAGATATTAAAATAAGTTAAGAACCGTTTCCTCATTCTGTAAATGCTCAAAACAGAACACAGATTGTGGAAGTGGAAAATCTTTGGTAATGCAGGAACTCCCTTCTGCCGTGGATAAAGTGATGTGGTTCCTTTTTGATGTATTGGAAACACCAGGAGAGACTGTCCATAAAAACTGTCATTATCCTGAAACGGCGTACATTATGCTGAAGCAATTTATTGCATTTTTAGATGAGGTGCTGCTATTTGCATGAGGTTCAGGTGCTAATGTTCTGTATTTTTGGATTCTAGGGGAATCTACATCACCGGTTCCAGCATCATCGGTGGTGGTGTGAAGGCTCCACGGATTAAAACTAAGAATTTGGTCAGGTAGGCTCATGCAAACCTTGATAAAGCGAGACGCAAGCATTCAGACGAGTAGTTCACAGTTCTGTCAGAAATGGTATTTTAGAAAGGAAAACCAGCACTCACTTTGATCCATTTAGGACTTCTTGTTTATTATAGGTTCACCCCCAGCTGCAGAACATACAGACATTGGCTTCTGATTGGTCTGTCGTGCAGGTTGAAAAAACAAATAAACACCAGTTTAATGACATATCAATGCACACTATGCAGCTACTGCTGTTGCCCCGCAATGCATGTAACATTCACTAAACTCACCCCACTGGTACTACTGAATCTGATCATAGTGAACTATTGAATCAAATTAGTGTTTACTACTTTTACCGTAGGTTTTAGTTTTACTCTAGTCTCGAGTGAGAAAAGCATGGACAGAGTGGTGCTGGTTGATTTGATGACCAACAACGTGGCTGCGTAACTCGGAAACCCAGACGTTTTTACGTAACGGGTGACATTATGAAATACGAGTCTGCTGCCTGCTGGCCAGACTGAGTAGCGAGTGACAAAACAGATTCACAGAATGCAGCGAGGCTGCAACAGAGGCTAACTTTTTGACATTTTTGTAATGGCATTCCCAACATAGGGATGGATACCAGGTTGAAAATGGATAAAGGATGAGCCCAGCATAATAATCATTTTTCATTGCTTATGAATCAATCAAGAATAGAAAATGGATTTCAACTACGTACTTAGTAGTGTGTCTTGCCAAATCAAATATAGCTGATAACTCAAATCTATACATCTTTATGTTGTTCAAAAACCTGTTAAGACTAGTTGCAGAGCTGTACTGTATATACTGTAATATTGAACATTTTCCTGGAACAACTTTATTAAGCAACGATATAAATGGTAAATGGTGCATTTATATAGCGCCTTTAGCCAAAGCGCATAGATTGTGCATTACATTCACCCACACATTCATACACCGATGGCGGAGGAAAGAAACCATGCAAGAGTAACCAACCTGCACATCGGGAGCTGCCAATTAGGTCTTACTCAAGGACACACTAACTCTGGGGAAGCCCGGGCTCGAACATCCGGCCTCTCTACCAGCCACACAGCCACTGAGCCCCATACGATGACTATTTATCAGTCTCCATTCCTGCACATATTTAAACATTCCTATGTTTATATTCTGCAAGCTTTTGCAGAGTTATTGCATAATGTTGTAACATATATAGGTAATCGTTACTGTCTGCTTCTGTTGCAGCTAAAATTGAATTGGGCCGTGACAGCCGTACGATCTAGTGCTACCATTTGTCCGAGATGTTAGATTACAGATTCAGCCTTTGGCCCTTTGCTGCCACCAGCCATGATAAATCATCTGTAGTGGGCCATATGTATACCTTAACATTCTCTCCTCACACAATTTTGCCATCCCAACATAAAAACAGCCTAAAATACCTATTTATGCAATGCATCAATGACACGCATATTTTTGAGCTACTGCTTTTCTGTCATTTGGCTATTCTCATTGCCATCCGTTTGGTGTTTCTGCTGAAAAAGTCATAGATGATGCATCCTCCATCCCAGACAGTGGTACGGCCACCTTTTCCGCTATGCAGTGGCCTTTTAGTCATTTCTCATGGGTTTGAATGTCAAAATATGAGAACAAAAGTAATGAAAATCTTTGAAAGGTCCCTCAGTCACAGATCTTTGTGTTAGGGGTCATTGGGTTGTATGTCTTGCAAGCCAATATAGATTGGTAGATTTGTGCCAAAAAGTGTCCTTGTGCAAACTTCCCTAACTCTTTAATATAGATTATACAATACATTATGCCTTTTTTAATTCATTTTAACTGCAATTTGTTTATGGGTAAAGTGAAGTTGGTCCTGAGGCTCCTACTGTATATCAATACAATGTAGAAATGTAGGCCTGTCACAATTATTACAGAATCACCTGGTCGCAGTTATTTAGAATAATCGTATAAACTATTCAGTTGAAAAATTGCAAAAATAGTGTATCTACAAGCTCAAATCGTGTCGAAACATTTCGATCGGCTATTTTGGAAATAAAACTCTTTCTGGAAAACTTAAAAAAAAGAATGTTTTGGGAATAGTAATATATTTTCCGTTGTCAGTTATTTCTCAGTTATTTGTCATATCTGCCCTGTGCAGGGTTTGTTTACCAAGCCTAAAAGGCTAAATGTTCAATGCCCAAAACACAATTAAATCGTTAATCACATGTTCCGATTCTCTCTCTCCCCCAGCATTATCTTCTGTGAGGCTGTCGCCATCTATGGGATCATCATGGCTATTGTTATAAGCAACATGGCAGAGGTAAGCATATCAGCCTTCTAATTTATGATTATGATATAACCATCTAAGTCCATACTAATTATTATGGTTCAGGACAGATGGGCCTTTTCGGGGAGGGGTCAGAATAAAGTATGGACTTTAAGGGATTGTGACATTAAAAAAAGTTTTTGTAATTCTTCTTTTAACATTCAGTACATTTTCTGTGGTTTTCTGATGCAAACAACTAACAAGTGCTCTGATTTTCCTCTGGAGTGTGATGTAAGAGCCAGAAAATCCCATATGCAGATGTCACTGTTTTCATTGCAGCTCAAAAGGCTTCATTGATCATACTACACTAACTACAGCATCACACAAAAGTAGAAGATCTGCAAGCTTAATACTTAGTCTTCCTGGTGTAATTTGATTTAGTTGTAATTAAACCCATCTCTCTTTGCAGAATTTCAGTGGAACGACCCCCGAGACCATTGGGGCAAAGAACTACCAAGCTGGTAAGAAACTGTGATCCACTGCAGTAAAAGGAGGGCAAAATAGTTTTCTAATCAGCTAGACTTATGTAGAGTTACTTTAGAGCCAGTTTCATATATGTAAAACTGTTGTCCAATTGTTTGAATATAGTCGCAACGACTCAATACAATCTTTATTTTAATGCAATGTTATGACATTTTTGATCCCATAACCCATATCTCAACAGCCCTGATTTGTTTTGTTTTGACTGAGGTAGTAATTGATTGACTGTGTTTCATTGTGTCATATGAGTATGTAATGTTTCATTACCCTTTCAGGGTACTCCATGTTTGGTGCTGGTTTGACGGTGGGCTTCTCCAACCTGTTCTGTGGTATCTGCGTGGGCATTGTGGGTAGCGGAGCAGCTTTGGCTGATGCTCAGAATGCCAGCCTCTTTGTAAAGATCCTCATCGTGGAAATCTTTGGCAGCGCCATTGGCCTTTTCGGCGTCATTGTAGCCATCCTGCAGGTGACTGACATGAGCTGTACTATTTATTTTTTATTTTTCTCAATTGGTTTTTCTCTTCGTTTTTACTTTTTGTTTGTTCCGAGCATAAATAGATTGTGTTTAAGATTGTTTTGTTATTTTCTTCCTGTACTGTTTTTACTTGTTGTCTGTCAGACTTCCACCAGACAGCTTGAGATAAGGATATCCATTCTCTTCTCAGAATTCTGAGGACATTGTGTGATTTGGGGAATAACCATTTGTCTAATTTCTTCCAGACATCGAAAGTAAAGATGGGAGACTAGAAGTTTATATCCAAAAGAAGATTTACAGAAGACATCCTGCTGGAAAATAAGATGGACTATTGTGTAAATACATCGTAAATTATTTAAATGTATTTTTTTGTTTTTGTCAGTGATTGTTTTTAACCATCACTTGTTGAAGAGTGGCTCACCAAGATGTTAAGTCTTTCAGATCAGTTGTGGAGTCAAATGAAATGCAGAAATTTAAACCAGCAGCTTTTTTTTATACTTTCATTCTTGTTATAACAGTTATTTTATACCTCCCTTTGATTTGTTCATACTTAACAAAAGCCAAATGAGTAATCAAATGCTTCCTTGTCCCCATAAACAGTTAGAGTTAATAAATTAATTAGTATGTGTTGAAATGACCACTGTTTCATAATATTTGAAAGTCAGTGCTGCCAGACAAAACATAGTAGATATTACAGGGCTCTTGCTGTTATGTACAGTTGTCATAAAAATCTTCAGCTCATTGCTCACAGTAAACGGCTGTAAATCCTGAATAAAAATAATCAGCATTGTGTGCAAGTAATGGTTACAAGAAATTACAGTGACTCGCACTAGGTTTTCTCCCGTTTTCTCTTTGTCATGAATGGCAGGTGAATACACCCAAAAAATGCAATCAGATATTCACCTAACTGCTTTTAGTTGTACATGTTTGTCATCACTCATGTGCTGTGTGTGATTGACACTCTTCACAAGTGATTGGTTAAAAATGTGAATAGAAATAGAATATTTGAAAATATTTGTGTGCGTGCGTATATAGGATGTGTGTGTGACTGTGTGTGTGTGTGTGTGTGTGCTTTTTGTTTGTTTTTCCTGTGAAGCATGAGGGTGTTTGTTAACCATTCTATGTATAATAGCCTGGTCTGTCAAATTTGCAGTTTGATTTTTGTTTTGTTTTGTTGTTAACAAGTGGTCCTTATCGACACAGTGGCCCATGTACAGTATTTATCAAAGCTGGCATAAGCCAGCCACAAACTGGCTTTTAAGAAATGCCATGGAACTATGGTTGAGCGTTTATCTGCACATAGTATGGGCAAAATCAACTGGCTGTCTCAGGTCTCTGTCCCTCATTCAAGACGTCACTGTAGGGTGAAAACCTTTCGTGTCCAAAATCTTTACCTTTATATAAAAAAGGTAAATTGTTAAAATAGCTGATCTTGTAGATCTGCTATTTTCACTACTTTAATGCTACACTCGTGAAGTAGAGCAACAATTTATGAAAAAAATACAACACAAACATGAAAAGTTGAAATATGGAGATGAGAGGTCTCTACCCGACAGCAACGAGGTGATTCATCATTAGAGGGAGAACACATTGAGATTAGGTTTAGTAACTTTGTATTTTTTTGTACATGGTACACAGTAAACTTCTTTGAGTTAATTTATCCATTTGTTTCTGAGTGTATAAATGTAAACACTCATGGTTCCATTTGTTCACTCAGTTAAAATAGCACTTCTATCATTACAGAATCAAACTGATTGGTGACGTTTCTAAGTCTTATTTGTTTGAATGTACATTTGTACGCTACAGGAGTGGAGTTTCAGCGTGTCACTTTTTGTTTTCTAACATTCCTAAATTGACCAAATTTTGTGTCGGAGGCATCCAACCTGGTCTACAGAGAGCCTTTAAGTTGAGTAGGAAGAATCTTTAGCCGTTGTCAAAATGACGTATTTCGTTTACCTACACATTGTGTCCATTCACCACATTAATCCTGGTGTCCCTATTTTTGGAACTTTTTCAAAAATTGTGAACGTTTTTAAACTTTAGTTTTTTTAATGGATGTACAAGCTGACAACATGTTATGAGTGTGTAGATCGGTAAATTTACCTCTTTGACATACAACCAAATATAGGGCTTAGTGGTTATGCTTAGAGATCCCGCCCATGTAAAGTGACCCAATAAGCCCATTCTCCTTAATTCCTGAGTTAATGTCCAGTATTTTGCATTATGTATCAAAGCCTATGTCAAGTTTGTGTTAGCCTAAAATAAAAGGGAACCAATGTTTCTGACCACAGTGAGGAATCTCAGGAAGCAGAGTAGTGCAACACCCAGCTTCCTGTTATACCTACAGTATGTAATACTCTCTACTAGGTTGGTATCCTCTTAACACACGACTTGTGATCAGCTTGTGATGCATCATTCCACAGACCATGGCTGAGTATAAATCATCTCATCTGTATCCTTGTGATGCTCCCCACCCCCTTATCTCTTTGTCAAAGGGAATGACAAAAGGTTCATATAGTTGGGCTTGGTTTCCCCAAAGCATCTCTGCAGGATGATAGGCTGTGTTCAATATTATTCACAACCAAACTTAAGAATGAGCGACTTAGATGGTTTTGGTGAAACTGCTGTGAATGCAGCCTTTGTCCTAGGTTTCAGTGACCGTGATTGGTACCTACCGTATGTACAGTTACAGTATATGTTGATGTGATGGAGATTATAAAAAAAGACTCACTGTTTCAACATGGTGTATTATAATGAGAAAAATCTATCACTCTGTGGGCTTCTAAACTGTCCCTGGGGGGGAAAATAAATAAAAATGTTCCAGTCAAGAAATGTGGTATTTTCTTGCTTTTCAATGTGCATAGAATGAGTGTTTTGAACTGATGCAAATGAAACTCAACTCAGCTGTACACCACTAGAGGGGGCTAAATAACAGAGCAAATCAATCATGCATAAGATTGTCTGTCTGTCTGTTTCATTTTTCAGACTCTTGTCATTCACTCAATTTCAGTTCCGATTACTACTTTGTTGTTCTATCTTATCAATATTAACAACAATACAAGATCAAACATGAACACAATGTTTTATCATGTTTTAATCTCATATTACGTTTATAACTATTTTAAAGCATTCAAGGCCCATTCAAGATATAATCTGGAATGGCTTTTGTATATTTTGGCAGTGTGACAGTTATGATGATGAATCTGATGATGAAGAAGAAGAAGAAGACACTGAAGGTGTTCATTTAGGCCTAGATCATTTTGGCTCCTCTGACGCTAAACTGATCTCTGATCACTGTGTGTGTGTGTGTGTGTGTGTGTGTGTGTGTGTGTGTGCGTGCGCGCGCGCGCGTGTGTGTGTGTGTGTGTGTGTGTGTGTACAAAAATACAATGTAATGTACAAAATAAATGTTCCATGGCTTGAGGATCCATTTGGTCACATTTATATGCACACTCACAGTTGCACGGTGTGTAGCCTACATGTTTGTTGGCCAGCTTCGTTGTCAGAGGAGTAAAAACCTCATACGCTTATTTGGACCATCCAGGCTTCCGTAGGCATCAGGAGAAAGGGACCTGCTCAAGAGCATCTTTCATCTGCTTTCAGAGCAACATCCACGGAACCGCCGAACATGTAGACCACAACACGAGCGCGCTTTGAAAACCTTCAAAACTGGATTCTGGTGTAGCCGCAATGCTATACACAACAATATGCGGCGTTTCTGAGAAAGAGTTGGTAGATTAATAACATAATGGGCAATCTTTTAGAATGAAGAGAGCATATTATGCTGCCACCCTAACTAAATAGGAACACAGTCGCTTTTTTTCGAAATAAATATTTTTATTTTTCATTTTCAACGATTATTGCTGTTGTTGGGGTTTCTTCTCCTTTTGATACTACAACATTGTTCCAGCTTTTGGCAAATGGACTGAACGGACATTCGCAAGATTAATTTCCCCAAGCTGACGTAAATAAATGTAACATCCAGTGGTGCTCCAGCGTAGGAATCCTTTCACATAAAGGTAGGTTTACTATGTGTGTCTGACTGTCACATTGTTTCATTCTCATGGTCTTTTGTTTCCAGAGCTATGTTAAATGCACGCAGCTGCTTGTCATTGTGTTTTCCCTTTTTGAAACCTCTATGTATTGATGTTGAATATTGCAGAAATGGGATGATGATGTACTGTACATTGCCCACCCCTTTTGTTATGCTCATTTCATCCATGGAACAGCCATACTAGGCATTCTCCCTATATCTGCAATGTTCTCTTTTTTTGTGCATGCTGTTCTGTGCAGCCCTAATGACAAACCCATAGCTGCTATCTTTGTAGGGTTGATCCCCCCCCCCCCCATAATGTACAGTTAGACCCGAGCTAATGTACAGTAGCCTACTGTATGTATGCTCACACAGTGCCGAAGATGTAAAGATAAGCTATCTTACTCTATTGTGCATGAGGCCATTCCAATCTATTGCTCTGGTTGCGTGCTGAGTATTAATGCTACTCATTACTCTGTGTGTGTGTGTGTGTGTGTGTGTGTGTGTGTGTGTGTGTGTGTGTGTGAGTGTGTGTGTGTGAGAGACTCAACAGTACAGTAGAACCAACCCTGAGTCCCTGACCATAACAATAAGTGACATTTGTGTCAGTATGACAGTTTTTCTTCAGGCCTAATATGTAGACTGTAATGACAAGTGGAGTGGAATGACCCCACTTTATACAATAGGTATATTGTCCAACCCTGATAGCATCTTTAATTAGTAGCTTATTGTACTGGGGGATTAAGGGTATGAGATAAACAACTTGGAAACTTAATTACAAAATCAAAATTATATAGCTGTATCTGTGTGTGCATGCATGTGTGTGTGCGTGTGTGTGTGTGTGTGTGTGTGTGTGTGTGTGTGTGTACTGTGTGCGTGCATGTGTGTGTGCGCGAGCGCGCACTGTTTCAGTACGTATATGTTGAATGTGTCACGTGAACTGTAGTATTTGAATTTAAGGACATAGAAAACTATGAAAATAGTATTGTAAACAGTATTTTTTATTATCACATATCCAGCCATTATTTGCCCTGGGAAAGAGGAGTTTTAAAAGGGGGTGAGAGGCTGGTAACTGATAACAACCTAGGGCAGAGCATTGATAACCCTGATATGACAGCAGCTAGAGCTCTGCCCCATCAGTGCAGTGCAGGCTGAGGTGTAGCCCTGGAGATCCAAACCGTGTTTGAAGTTATTACCATTCGCATCCTGGAGAAAAGCTCCTGTCCCTGCCGAATTCCACCGTTTAAAATCAAATAGTTAAATTGTCTCTGTCGGGTGGAAACTGTTATTACTGTCCAAAACTGTTACTTTTCAGGATTCAAATAAAAAAATAGCAAACGTAGCAACCCCCCCCCATTCACTCTCGTAGAATATAAGTGAACGGGACCATTTTGACACCTCTGACATGTATGTGTGACCGTGCCTTAAATCTATAGGCTCCACTTTATGGTGTCGTCCACAGTTAACAGTTTTTGTATTGAGTTGTGCTTTGAAATGTACTGTAATTCTGCAAACTGTTAATAAATACTTCAATCAATGAAGAGAACCATCAAGGTCTCAGACAAGAAACTAAACTCATACCATCATTGTAGCATTGTGGACGTGGCACTAGGTCAGACACCAGTGACCAGAGGGGACTGTGTGAGACGTCCATCGTAGGCAGACCCCTTTTGGAGAGAATGTCCTCTCCATCAAAGGAAGTCTAGGCCCTAGACTTCCTTCTAGACTCTAGGGTATATGTCACTCATAACTGCTCTACCACAACTAAAACAATGGTTAAAATTAACCAATGTGAGTGACTGACCATTGATATGTCTTGCCTTTTAAAAATAGGCTTTAGAGATGCTATTGTTTAGGTAATGGACTTTGGTAGTATGTGTTTTGGAGCGTTTGTCCGTTTGAGCACGGAATGTCTGTTTGAGCCTATGACATCATGTTGTTGACATCATCAGACATCATCATTGTGATGACGTCTTAATTTATTTTTAGGTAGTTAGTTGTATGTTCTCTCTGTTTTGTCATGTTGTAGCTGTGGTGTATTTTATGTGGGTCCACGGATGAAATGGAAATTAGCTTATAGCTAAATCTGGCATATTTGCATGTTTAATGATTGAATTAAGGTCCATTAATGTGCACTGCCCCTGAAAATAAATACCTAAATAAAGTAAAGGACACAACACAACACCGGAGTAAGTTGAGTGTCAAACCGTTTTAAACACTGGTTTGGTCTCCAGGGCTAGCTAAAGAGCAACCTCGACTTCGCTGTGGTAGGAACTCAGCAGCTGCTGTACTCTCATTGTCTTTATGACTATTTAAGTCTATGAGTATGTCAGACACAATAATGATTTACCGTGAAAAATACAGTTAATAAAATGGTCCCATGTAGTTGTTGTTGGGTACTGTACATTCATTTGTAAATGTGGAATTTGTCCTCTGCATTTATCCACATGCTACTGTAAATATTAGGAGCAGTGGGCGCTATTAATAAACATTATGCAGTACAGCGCCCAGGTAGCAGTTGGGGGTTAAATGTCTTGCTCTGGGACACTTCGACACATGGGACTGGGAGAGCCGGGGTACCAACTGTCAACCACATGATTCCCAGAAGGTCGCTCTACCCACTTAGAAGCATCATACACTTGATCATTGATTGATTGAATACTTTATTTGACAGAAATGTAAACATCACATGGTACAGTAAGACATTAGAGCTAAAAGGATAACTCCCGGGGACTTCGATCAACATAGCATACAAGCTTGGGCCTCACCGTACAAGGCAAGCGTAGCATTACCTTCCAGTTCTTGTCGAACACAGACAGCATGAAAGTAGAATGACCGTTTGGAGGAATTAGCCTTCCGTGCGAACATAATATCTGTTCTATAGGAAAAAGGTTAGTATTTTGGTCACCTGGGCTGAACACTATAGGCTACTTGTGAGTATGTGTACCACACTGTGGCTCACAACTATCGGCGGTGTAGGGCAGATGTATGGTGGTGGTAATTATTATGGTGTCAATTACGGTAATGAGAGGTGGCACGATCATAGATTCAGCCCCCGTAGTCTGTGTCTGTCTGCTGAAGAGTCGTTGAGTCACGAGCTGACCTCTCATTCACTCCATGACTCATCTGTTACTGCTATATTTGTGTCAGGCAGACACAACCTATCTGTATCTCTGTAACGTTTTGTGTTTTTGAGAGGTGCTAGACCCTCCTACATACAGCTTTTGTCCCCACAAAATGTCCGCAACACAAACATTAAATAACATTGACAATGAAGGGAAAATGTACGTCATCTTGTCCCCACACGTCTCATATTTGCCATCGACAATGAAAGGAGTCAAATGTCCGCCAAATATGACGTAAATTTGTGGCAACAGGCATTCTGATTGGCCAGTATGAGATGATGCATGATGATGTACGATGATAAGAGCGCCCCTCACTTCACACGGGTGTGGTTTTTCTATTTTCGTGAATTATTGCCTTACTTGATCATACTCCAGCACGCACAAAAGCATCAAAAGTAGCAGATCTGCATGCTCGAAATGTGATGCGAAGCGACTTTTGCCGTTTTCTTTTCGATTTGATCGATCCTGAAAAGTAACTGTTTTGGACATATGAGGTTTCCACCCGACAGCAATGATTATGCTTGGCCCAGTAGTTCTCAAAGTGGGATCCTGGGCCCGCCAGACGTCCTTGAGGGGGGTTCCAGGGGGCCCCCTGCTAAAATATGATTGATGTTGTAGGAATGAAATGGACCCTATGGATCTAATCTGAGAATAAATGGATCCTTATGGGTCCATTTGTACACTCGGAGGTATTGGGTCATGTCCTTGAGTTTTGAGAACCACTGGCATATCCACATGTGTCACTTAACTCACTATTTTTGTTTTATTTATGTCCTAACAAGTGAACGTTCACAGAAAACAGAGTCCTGTCCTGTCACAGGACCAACCGACCACATACTGTACTGTATAGACTGCTGGGAGCCCCGTCAACAGGGTTGACCATTTAAACCCCATATGGTTGAGCGGATAGAAATGCTTGTCGATCTGCTATTTTCTGTGAAAGCTTTAAGTGGTTTAATGGATGTGTGTGATATAGAGGGTATGCACATTGCACATGAGTGAGTGAGTGGCAAAGTGAGTTTAAGTCACTTAACATCGTTTAATACATTCAGATAGGACTTTTCTGTTTGGATGTATGGGCTGCAACTCATAGTAGGCATTCCTGCATAACCTCCGGGTATGATGATGATGTCTCCCACCATAAGGACCATAAGGAGCAGAGCTGCATTCTGGCCCGGGCCATATCATATAGCCGGGGTTATATGAACACTTAACTCCCATTCTGATTCCCATTCCGATTAAGGATTTTGGGTCAACTGTTTTCATTGAATGTGATCTAAACCAGTCTGGTGTTGCTTTGACGAGTGCATTTGTAATTGAAGGGATTTTATAATGTTAGATCGTGCTCTTTGCCACGGTGGCACAGTTGGTAGTGCTGTCGCCTCACAGCTAGAAGGTCCTGGTTCGATTCCCGCTCGGGGCGCTGTGGGTGCTGGCGGCGTGTTTCCTCCTCCGCGTCATCAGTGCCCATACCCGAAGGCGGGGTTGGCGAAAGGGCCTTTCTGTGTGGAGTTTGCATGTTCTCCCCGTGTCCCCTAGGGTAGGTACCCTCACAAAAACATGCAGTAATCCTGGTCTCTAAACTGCCTCCCCCTGGCCAGCCGGGACGCCTGATGGAGGGGAAAGGAACTGGTTGGAATAACGTGTTCCTTCCACGCGCTACGTCCAACCAGGGAAACTCCCCCCTGTCAGGTGTAAAGGAGCAACTTGGACACTCAAGCATGAAGGAAGCATGAGTTAAGTCCGTTGCTCTCCCCAGGTTGGCGGAGGGTGTGTAGAGCCCAGGATCACATCACAGGATGATTGACACAGGGGTGAAAAATGGGTTACAAAATCGTGGGACAAAAAAATATATATATATAAAAAAAAAAAAGTATGAATGGCTCTAGGTTGCCAGGCGACCGATAAAACCGGAAATGAACCGGAAGTGAAAAGTCTGTACAGTCTCTGTCCGCCTCAATGTAAAGAGATTTAGTAAAATTGCATTTATCTCAGATTCTTTTCCCAGATTGCGTTTTTGGTCAAGACAACTTTTATTACTTCCGGTTCGAACTGGGACCCATTCCATTGGCATTCAAAATGAGGGCCTGTATGAAAAGACTGTGACAGTGGTGTAAATAATTAACATTTTACAATGTTACAATTTACTGGTTCTGTCTGATAAGAGTTATTATTGATACCAAACCAGATTTCTTTTTTTTTTGGCTTTGCCTTTCCTTCTTCACCTCCCTTTTATACAGGCTGACTAAAAAGCTGAATAACTCAAAATCTATGGAGCTCTCCATGGTTTGGAAAAAACGTGCGATGTTCGGAGGTCTTTGCTGATTATCCGGTGGTCTAGATGGGAACATTGGCGCTTTCTAGAGCAAGGATGGCTTCATTTTAGCTCGCTAGCAAACGGCTCAGCAGTCTGCGGTTGGTTCTGCATACAGCAGGGGGCAGCAGCTGGGTTAATGAATGAATACCTGGCACTAGGGCTTTAAGCAACTAGTCAACTAGTCGACTAGTAAATCCACTAGACCTTGTTGGTACTAGTTGACTAGTACCAACCCGTTTTTTTGTGTTAGGGTGATAACATAACCTCACTGCCTCATCAATACAGCTGTGTGACAGTGTTAGGGCGATGACATAACCTCACTGCCTCATCAATACAGCTGTGTGACAGTGTTAGGGCGATGACATAACCTCACTGCCTCATCAATACAGCTGTGTGACAGTGTTAGGGCGATGACATAACCTCACTGCCTCATCAATACAGCTGTGTGACAGTGTTAGGGCGATGACATAACCTTTTCATCAATACAGCTGTGTGACAGTGTTAGGGCGATGACATAACCTCACTGCCTCATCAATACAGCTGTGTGACAGTGTTAGGGCGATGACACAACCTCACTGCCTCATCAATACAGCTGTGTGACAGTGTTAGGGCGATGACACAACCTCACTGCCTCATCAATACAGTATATCTCTGATGTCTGGAAGAAACCACCTAAAAAGAATCCAGGAAAAACATCCAGCTCAAGTGGAGTTAGGAGGAGGTTAGGAGGTTTTTGTCAAAGAGCTTTTTAATACTTTTCATTGGCTCAATATATATTTTTAACCATCACACAGATGCAAAGGGTGTTAATGGTTCAATAGCACTTATGAAAAAATGTATAAATACATTTAAAACCTCACAAATGGTTCAATAGCACTGATTTATGAAAAGATGTATAAATACATTTAAAACCTCACAAATTCATTGTGGCTTTTTAAACAGATTGGAAATGGAATATTAGGCCATATAAACATGGCTAATATATCGCAGTGGAGACTATAACTATAATAACAATAACAACAACAACAACAACAACACTATTAACAATACAAAAAATTATGAAAAACATTAATTGGTGTCCCTGCTGAGTCTCCAGCTCTGAAGCAAATGCCCCGTTGGGACGGCTGGTATTTATAAAGCAGCAAACCACTCTGCATTGAGTAGTTCACACAGGGGACCATCCTCCTGTGCTCCACTTTACTGTTCTATGAAACCGGCAATAAAGTCTAGATGATAGTTTAGATGCTCCTTGATGAAAAGTGAAAAACGGCCTCGCTCAGACAAAAAGAAAGAGAGAAAGAAAAATCCAAATCACCCTGGATGCCCTGGCTGTTGCCTTCTTGCTTGCTTGTAGCAACCGAGGTGAATAGAGTACTTTTGAATTGGAATCCTGAGAATTAACAGTGTCGAAGGTTAAACGGAGACGAAATACAATGCATTCACTGAAATAACACGACGTCGAGGATAAAATTAAGGAATGAAGTCGGAGATTCATTTCCATAGTGGTCCTTAACCTTAACATGACGACAAAGAACAGACACCGATGATGTCATTGACATTGATCGACGGTTCTTTTAAATTTAGTTATAAATAAAATATCCACTTGGAACCCTCTAGTCTACAGACTGTTTTCTCTTTCAGTCCACACCAAATCTCTTGCAAACGATCCCGTCTCTCTCAGAATGAACATGTTTTGTTCTCAAGGTTCCAGTGACAATAGTTAGTACGGGCAGCGGTGTCTGCTGTCTGTCAGAGATTATACCGGCTCTTTCATACTGGGATTTGTCGCCATGGGAACGGACCAGCGCTCACCTTAGTCATCACGGAGAGTTCATAGAGGTGCGTGTGCGTGCGTGCGTGCGTGCATGCTTCCCCTATATCGCCACCAGTGCTTGAGTCACATACCATCTCTCTTACTGAACCACCACCATACTATGGTTGACCCCAGACTTGATGAATTATTCAATATTCACTGTCACAACCACTCGTCTGCCAACAAATTAAAGTTTTAATGTGTGTGTGTGTGTGTGTGTGTGTGTGTGTGTGTGTGTGTGTGTGTGTGTGTGTGTGTGTGTGTGTGTGTGTGTGTGTGTGTGTGTGTGTGTGTGTGTGTGTGTGTGTGTGTGTGTGTGTGTGTGTGTGTGTGTGTGTGTGTGTGTGTGTGTGTGTGTGTGTTGACAAAAAGCTGTCTCTCATGAGATATTCTTAACCGCTTTGGGTATAAAACGTAAACATGCGTCCCAGTTCAACAGCTAGTAGAACGGAAGCCACATTGTCAATGAGTTAAGCGGCCTACGCAGCAGTGACACTCGGTGGTCAACAAACACTATAACGCTATTTCCGTGCTCAGACGGACAGACCCAGTGGCTGCACCTCAAAAACACAATGTGGAGCAATGATTTACTGCATTGTATTCTGTGACAGTTTATCTTGCACGACCTTCTTAGGGTCTTTTCACTCCGTACACATTCTGACAGATACAACATACAGGTGAGACACAACCATGACCACTCAGTGCTCAGCGCGTGTGCTCAGTCACAGGGATCTTAATAACTGATATTACTACTTTCCCAACTTAGTATAATAATGTGTAGCCTGCGAGCTAGATCAGGCACATACACTCGAGAGGTTTACACGCATGTGCAGCATTATGTGGGTGATGTATATATACAGACATTGTGTCAAGCAGCGGACCAAATTGGAGGTTTATTTTGGCTTTGTTACTCTTCAATAAAAGTTCTCTGGGAGCAGATATACAGTAGGGTTCCCCAATAGGCGGCCCGCGGGCCATTTGCGGCCCACAGAGCGCCCCCTTGTGGCCCATGAAAGAATTTCCACAAAAAAAAAAATATGTTTTTTTTTTTTTTTTTTTAAGGGTCCCAGATATAAATGGCATTAAATGGGGGTCAGTAGCCTATGCATGTCAAACTGGGCATCCTTTTCAATTGCCCTGAAAATGAATTTTCAGGGCAAGACCTCGACCTCGCGCGTGCAGACTCGGCCCCCAGCCTGGTATGCTAGTCAAAATATGGCCCTTGAGGAAAATTAATTGGGGAACCCTGAGTACAGTGTGCGGACAACCCTTCTTTATCATTGTACGTATTTTTTGTGCGTGCTTCCCTTTGGACCCCGTCTCTTATTTGGGCTCCCATCATTCATTCCTCTGTCTCAGTGCCACGGAACATTGCTTGCTCCCACCACCAGTAGTCGCTGTTTCCCCTAAGGGCTCTTTTTCCCCCTGCGGGCGTTGTTATAGATGCATGTATCTGCTCGCTCTTAAATGGTTGTCTCCACATGCTGAGCAGGGAGTAATGTATAGCAGAGCTAAGATCAAATATAATATTCACACATTTTATTCATAAATAGAATGTTTTCAAGCAAATGTTCCCCATCTATTTGTGAGTCTATTTGTATGCAAAATGAGCTGCAGACATTCAATACAGCCTTTTCCACCAGTTTTCTTTGCTTAAAGTTCCCCACGCGTTAATGCCAAGAGACGTCAGGCGGCTGCTTAGGAGGAACTGTCTGATGAAACCCTGTGAAAACAGGCTAATATAAAAACAAGGGATTTCTACTTTAGTTGAGGTTGACCTCTGTGCCAATTTGATAAGCCTGTCTGAGCGGCATTTTTAAGGTAAAAGGAAGGGCATTAGATTCACACACTGACGGCAAAGACAACTGCTGTATGCAAGGAGGCAGCAACCTGCTCATCAGGAGCAGAGCAGCTAGGGGTTTAGTGTCTTGCTCAAGGACACTTCGACATGCAGACAGGGATCGAACCGGGAACCTTCCGATCTAGTGAATAAAGCACAGTGTTCTCCATTCTAGCCACTAAACTACAAAACGGCACCCCAGGAAACAATCTTGATTTCTTCAGCATTTTAGGGCATAATTGAACAGCAGGAGGCCTCAGCATATTATGTTCCGATGACATTTTGAGGCAAACCATAGACGGTCATTTGAATAAACTGTCTTTTAACTCATTCTGACCGGGCACCCATTTTGGTGTTGGCATCATGTTATGCTTTATCTATTGAAAAATAGCAGATCTACAAGCTCATATCGCGCCACTCGGTGGCGTGATATGAGCTCGTATGAATCTGATCTCGGGTCAGAATGGGTTAAAGGCCTCCTCTCTGCCCATCCATCCAGAATCCTTTATCCCAGTGAAGACTTCCTTCCGACGGAGCACTTAATTTAATACTTCGCTCCTTTGCCAAATGAGCAGCTGGATCAGAGAGAGAGAGAGAGAGAGACAGAGAGCTGGTGATGCTGCCTGCTGCTCTAGTCTTATAGTTATGAACGCACTAAATGGACTACTGACATGATTTTTACAGTGAGGGGCAGGATGACTTGAACAAGTTATCGGCTAAGTGTCTGACGTTCGTAATGTATAACAATACTTTGACAAATGGCACTGTGCCTACCAGTCCGCCAATCACCCCCCCCCACCCCACACTCCCGCGGCTTCGTCCCCATTCTTTTTTCTGCTTTCTGTCGCAGAGCGCTTGTCAACTTTGTTTTAAAAAAAAGAACAAAAATAGACAATGATGGTAGAGTGAATTGCTTTGCTTGCACTTGAAGCAAATCAGTCCACATTACTTTAGAAGAAAGAGGCCTCCGCGGCAATGTGATATCAAAGAGCTGGAATGATATCAGCCTTTTGAGAGTCCATGCTCCTTAAGATCGGAGTCGGCAGGAAGGCAATTTATTATCAACTAGAAAAAGTGCCCTTCTGGGCACAGGTCTCCACCAGGTTATCCACAGATCCGTGCAGTTAGAGGTAAAAACACTTTTCGGCCAGTTATAGCGCCACCTTGAGGCTGAGTTGAAATTGTTCATGTGGCATTTTGTCCTGGGCCTAGTGGGAATGTGGGTGCACAATTTCATGGAAATCACAATGTGTTCATGATTTGCAGCATTTTGTTTGAAACTGAGCACTCCTGTGAACTTTGGAAGCCAATCTTAACCAATCAGGATGGAGTCTGAGAAATCTGAAAGACCGGTTTGGTTGAATGGCTCTAGAGAGACTGTGTACCAATTTGCGTGATGTTTGGACAAAATCTGTAGGTGTACTGTGCAAAAACTTGTTTTGCACAAAGAGGCCTCCTGGTGGCGCTATAACAGGCCGTTCTGGAAAGTTTGGGGCAGAGGTTCATCGTTGGCATCCAGGGAGTGTGTGTGCAAAATTTGGCATCGACCGGGTTGTTTTGCACAAAGCGGCCTCCTGGTGGCGCTATAACAGGCCGTTGTGGAAAGTTTGGGGCAGAGGTTCATGGTTGGCATCCAGGGAGTGTGTGTGCAAAATTTGGCATCGACCGGGTTAACGGTGGCCGAGATTAGCTGTTCACGGACACACACACGGACGGACACACAAACGGACGGACGGAGTGCAAAACATACTCTCCCCACATGCCTTCGGCCTGGTGGAGACAATAATTCAATATCATTTCTGTCGGGCAGAAAGCTAGTCCGAAACCATTCCTTTATTATTATTAAAACATTTTAAAGTAGTGAAAACAGACTATCTACAAGCTCACAACGCTGCACACCACGATGCGATGCATTGTGAGCTTGTAGATCTGCTATTTTCACTACTTTTGTGCGACAGTCTTCTTTGATGAAGTATGGCATTAATTTACGGGAATAAAAAAGTTGAAATATGGAGATAGATACGAGGTTTCTGCCTGACGACAGCAATAGAATCCCCCCCCACCCCCTGTGTGTGTGTGTTTGTGTGTGTGTGTGTGTGTGTGCGCGCGCGCACACATATACTTCTAGGCCAATCAGGGTCACATTCGTTGCACGCTGACAGCAATACAAAGGACTTCAATTCTCAAATGTTTTGAGGGCCACCAGCCCCTCCTATATACAGCTTTTGTCCTCACGTCTCATATTTGCCATTGACAATGAAAGGAGAAATGGTCATATGTAGACGAGCAAATCGGCTAAACAATCACATAAATTCAGTTGTTCATGAGATTATGTATGATGATGTATAATGATAAGAGCGCCCCTCACTTCACAGAAATGTCAGATCTACAAGCACGTAGCGCAGCACTCGGTGCCACGCCACAAGCTTTTAGATCTGCTATTTTTAGATGGCTAAAGTATAACATAATGCTTAAAAGTTAAACACCAACACCTGTTAAAGTGGTCGGATGGGTGGGCTTTTCAGAGCATTTGAATGATCAGTCAATGGATCGTGTTCCGACTTGGATCAATGTAACTACTAACTAACACAGTATACTTTACGTACGCCCTTATTTATTGGTATCACTATGAAAACAACACTTCTAAAGGTGGACAGTGCTACCACTGTTGTCCACTCAGTCTGTGTCTACAGAGGAGGGCTGTAGTGTGGACAGTTCACAAACGCGCCTACCAGTGGCATCATCGATGGGCGATGCACTCAAAAAAGTAAAACAATCGCTTTGTAAGTACGACTATTAAAAAAAGGTATATTAGCTTAATAAAATCTGTGAATATCACTTATGGGATCCTTTTAGTTGGATATACAATAATTAATGAGTAAAAATCCAACTGTTATTTGTGAGTTAAATGTACATCTATTGTTTTAGTTCATTTCATGAAAATAAATGAGTATATGCCAAACTGGTAATATTGGTCAAATATATATACAAGTCTCAGTAAGTTTCCATCATAATATTTGAGAATGGAGTAATCGTACAGATCAGTTTGAAGAAATGTAATTATTACTCATTCCTACCCAATATTATTAGTAGATACGGTATCTACTAATAATATTGGGTTGAAATGATCTAAGATACCCATTAGACACGCCTACCTGCCTCTTATTGGCCAGAGTTCATAACAGCGATGAAAGCCGGACCGATACGAGTCATCCCGAGTGGCAGGCTGGCAGCCATTACAAAATTTACAGCAGCAGAAGCAGTAGCTGAGCCGCGCCACGCAAGTGAAGTGAAGTTACAAGAGAAGTTCTCCTTCATGGTAAGTAGCCAGCTATCAAATGTTAATTAAATGTTGACCGTGTCTTCATACTTTTTTTTTGGACCGGACTAAAGCCATGGTTTACATGACGCTCGTATAGGGCTAGCAAAACTAACAACTGTCAAGACTAAAGACTCAAGAGTGCATGCTAATTTTCATTCAGCCCCACCATAACGTAACGCCTGTGGTCGTCGACACTATACACATAAACTACACATGTTTCAGCCATGTACATATACACAATATCATGTTAAAATGCATAGAATAGCCTACACATTATTTGCGAGGGAAAGTTCGCGCCGAACGGGAAGGGCTCAGGGCTGCATGGTAATTGTAGTTCATTTGACTTACGATTGTATGTATGGCTCACTGAAAGAACTATCAAAATGGCCGCTATAAACGCGGGCTTATTTATTATGTTGAATTCTATGCTGTAATACTAAACTAAACATGCTTCATCTATACAGTAAACGTTAGACGATAAGCTTGTTGTTTTGCGGTGCCTGCGTGCGGTTCATGTTTTACGTAGGCCAGCAGTATAGGCTATAGGCTTGAGCTTTTAGAAATATTACTTTTGCTAAGGGGGACATAGACCAACAGGGGAGCCCACGACGGGACGGACGGCCGCGACCGGGCGTCGCTTAACGGGGGAGGATCATGAAGAAGTGACGCCGAGGAAGCGACGCCATGGGCCGTCGGAGCCCCCCTAACCGACCGCAATAGGCGGAACGGGCTGGCGGGGCTGCGATATTAAACATTTTTCAGGGAGAACTCTTGGGGCCTCTACGCAGCTGCGTAGTTTGCGGTAGAATGGTGAATAAATCTGCAGGCAGCGTCAGACAGTGCAATTACATGTGGACATTGTCATCCAGCACATTCATTGGAATTATAAACTGCATGGAACGAAATGCATTTAGATCAGTGCTAAATGTCTGTTAGCAAAAGTAATCATTCTAAAAACTCAAGCCTGCTTGTGAGCTTGTAGATGAGCTATATTTCCACATTTATGTTTTTAAAGTATACGGTGTAAAGTATACAGTTTAATGTTCGTTAATGTTTGTTTTGTAGACTGTTGAATAAATCACTGCAGCTAAGAGCCAACATCAGACAGAGTGGACATTGTCAACTATAGCCTGTAAGTCCAGTATCATTAAGGCATTTTATATACTAGCCTACTGCTAGCCAACTTCTTATGCTGCAATCACACTGGCAGATGCAAAAGATACAAAGCTACAAACATTGGCTGTATCTTCATGTCGCTCACTTCCATTAAACATGAATAGTAGACTAGACTGTATCTTTGCATCTGTCCGTGTGACTGATCGCAACATTAGGTATTTGACTATATTTATGGACTAAAGTCCTGTATAAAAATGTATGTTGCTTTGTCTGATCATGTGCATGTCTGCATATTTGTCTGTAGACTCTGTAGGCATCAATGTCTGGCTCCTTCTCTTCTGTTTGATTCTCCTTCCCTGCTGCTGCCAACAATAAAGCCTCGTCACTGCTTGACCTGGGTTCCAGGAGGTAACAACCGTAAAAAAACACACACAATGTATTCATAATTTCATATATACATCGTTGCTGTTGGGCAGAAACCTCATATCTCCTTATTTCAACGTTTGATGTTTTGTCACCAATACTACAGTGTCTGCACAAAAGTAACAATAAATAGCCGGTCTACAAGCTCACAGCATTGCTCACAGTCTCATTGCGTTGTGTGCATGCTTGTAAATCTGCTATTTCAGCTTTTTGGGGGTTTTAAACTATTAGTCTTTCTGTGGCATTTATAAATATTGAATCAATGCAAAGTATTGACAAGAGCTAAGGCTTGAACAGTGTGCCTGATGGGAAATTAACAGGGTTTCATTATTGTGTATTTAGTCTTATTTTCTACTGTCCATGTCTTCCAGCTACACCTCAACTCTTTGTCTCCCGGTATGCTGTCCTCTTTGCCTCCCGGTGGCTGTCCCCCAGGCATCTAGACTCATACAGACAGCAATTCAACAGTCTGGACAAACAAGTGACTGGATACCTTACTGGTAGGACACTGTTTAATAATTGTTTTACAACCTTTCTATACAGTTATTCAACTATATTCCTGAAACATTGTGTTGCAGATATTATTCATTTACCACTGCGTTGTCTGCTCGCTGCCTTATATGAACACAGCTGCTTCAATAATTCTTCCCTGTGTAATATTTTGATCCTTGAGGAGGATAATTAAAATGTTGAATCATTGAGATTTTACAGTTGGGACTCAGTAGATGTAGTTTATCAGTGATATGGATTTGAGTGGTGCCTGACGGCTCCAACTAACTGCTATGTCCATATGTATGTCCTGATAAGTACGAATTGGGGTTGATTGGGCTGATTCAGGTCACACACACAGCAGCCATAGTACAGTGTACAGTACGAGTTATACTGTAGAGTATGAGTTGTACAGTACAGTACGATGCATATAGTTGCATCGCTCAGTTCACACAGGTGTGATTTTTATAGATTAGTTGGTATGACAAATATTAGTCAAACTCATTTTTGAAAGAAACATTACATCAGTCTGTTGGTTCCCTGTTAACACCTAGTGTATCTCTTCTAGATGAGCGTCAAGGATGTAAAGGAGAGATGGCTGGCCTTGTTTGATGCTTCACAAGTGAGTAAATTGGATTCTTGTAGCAGGGTTCAACAGAAATGACATCCTGCATGTGACACACATTTACATTGTATTTAACCAATTGTACCCATTCCTGGAGCAACAGTGGTGGAAAATGGATGTTCAAGATCACAATGTGATTTGTTTTTCTCCCTTCCCCTCATCTGTTTTTCAGGTGAGCGCAGAGTTCAAGTTGATCACTACAATGAAGCTTGAGCCGAAATTCATGGAGATGTTGGACCTCTACACACCTAAACTGGACCTCTACACACCTAAACTGGACCTCTACACACCTAAACTGCTGTCCATGTTCCAATCTAAGAGAGGTGCTGTAGGAGAGCCACATCGGGCAGAAATGAGTGCTCTGCTTCAGGTAATAAACCATTTAGACCTGAGGATGATTCTTAAAAACGGCTTCTAAATCAGAAAATAGCAGATATGCAAGCTCACATTGCATCTCACTGAAGTCTGTGAAGTTGCAGATCTTCTATTCTCGGTATTCATTCACTTTAAAAAGCTAGAACACTGGTAGAAGTTTGTGTTGTAATTTCCTTGACATGTAACTTCACATGCGGGTGAGAAATGTTCCTCATTGACTTCCACTGTAGTATCTTGCCTGTAACGCAAACCTGTCAAATGTCCTAGATCAGTCCCATTAAGTTAATTACGATCACTTACTTTAGATACTAATGTATCCTAAACAGGCATCACTATGTCTCTGTCCTGTCCATTCCCTGATAGACGAAATGCATGGCTTAATAGTCTTGTCAGTACTAAACCCCTCTTATTCCTAAACTTCTTTGCTTTTTTACTATTTTGAAAAACATTTTTGTTCATTTAGATTGGCTAGTTGACCAATTTTGTTTTTCAAAAGAGTAAAAAAGGCAAAGAAGTTTCGGGATAATGTGTTTAGCACTGGTGGAAATGGGGCCCTAAATGCTAAAACTGTGTGCAGACAATTGAAACGGTAGGCATTGTATTAAGGATAAAACTTTGTCTGCAGAGTGGAGACCCCATACAGCTAACCAGAGGAATCGTGATCAAGTGCCTCATCGACCATCTGGGAGAAGAGCCTGGTGCCCTGATCAAGGACATTGAAGTTAGTAAAATAAAGTATTTAACAATTTGTAGTTTTAACTAATGTCATCATCATGGCTAATTGTGAGACAATATCTCAAACGTGCCAAGAACGGCAGAGTGAGGAGCTTGTTTTGTGAGAGAGTGTCCAGAGAATCAGGTTGTGAGATGGCATGTCTAGTGCTACTGCAGTTCAGACATGTGTTCCTACATACTGTCTCTTGGTAAGGTCAAGATACACTCAGGTCTGCACTGCACATGGATACAAGTTCCATAGCAGCATAGACAGCAGCATGTCTTAATTATGGAAGCATGTTGTACAGCAAAAATAGCAGATCTACAAGGTCACAAATTGGCAATAGAATACATGTTTACAAGCTTCTTCCATGAACATGAATGGTCTCAATCTGGCCTCAATCTGTGATTTCTTCAACTGGTTGGCAGCAAACGTTTTCAATTGCAAACTCAAGACACTTACGGAGATCCCACCCAGAGCAGGGAATTGTGCAACAGTAGTAACTGTTTAGAATGATAATACCGTGAACATCATCATTACGTTTTCATTCATGAGATTCTATTTTTACAATGTGTGCAGGATGCTGGTGTCGATGTAGAAGAGGAGTTGTCGGGGGAACTGATGACTATCTACAGTCTGCAAACTCAAGAATCACCAGCTGCTGATGTAGGTATTGTTATTGAGGGCATCCCTGTCCTCAACAACCTCGGCGATATTAGCAGAGCCTGCTGCTATCTCCTGGGACTGACCTACTGTACGTGTTTGACTTGAAGTACCCCAAGAAGTTCAAATACATCTAGGAGGTTTTTCAAAAGGTACTGCTTGGACTAGACCCTCAACAGCTTACACCCAAAGTGCAGACACTGAAAAACTGTCTGCTTGGCTAGTGTCCTGACTGACAACTTCAGTTTGAATGTTTTCAGTGAAAACAGATTAGTAGGGAACCACATCACATACGACACTGACTGATACTGCACTGTTCAAAAGGAAAGCCTATTGTATAAAGCATACAGCAGCATGTCAGATCTGTGCGTCTGACAGACTTGTTTTGAAGTGGAGGTGCTTATGTGTACACGGTGCATATAGCCAATTAGAATGTATTAATCTGTACAAACCTCACCGATAGACAGTAAAACGTTATTTTTATTTTTTCTATATTAAGAAATTCTTCCCCATTTGACCTTCCTGCTTTTTCTTTTTTTTTCTTGTACAGTAATGGGTTATTGATTGCTCCAAGCACATTACTTTAAAAACTTACATTTGTTGCTTAAAGGGCCACAGTTCTTTTATACTTAATGTTCATTTGTCTGGGTCTTGTTAAATAATGCTTTTGGGGTTCATGTTTTTCGGTGCTATACAATTTTACAACTACACCAGGTTTTAATTGTATGCGTGTTGGCTGTTGACCAACTATACTTTCAATCTGGTGTCTGCATGTGACCATAGATGAATGTTTTCAAAAAAGAATGGCAGCTATTTTTGCTATGATGAAGTAGCCTATCAAATTGTGTTTTCAGGTGTGTGCGCATGTTTGTAGATCGGCTAATTTGGGTGCTAGACACCGGCATGCAGGCAAATTAATTAAACCCAGCCTTGACCTAAAATGTTTATGTCCTCAAGTATAGTGTGACGTGCATGTGTGTGTGGGGGGGGGGTAGACACTAGACAATCAAATTGTGTGTGTGTGCGCGCGCATGTGTGTCTATACGGTATAGTTTCGGTGGGACACCGGCAGGCAATTCATTAAACCCAGCCAAAAAGTCAAATGACCATCCTATAATGTTTATGTCCTCTCAACTATAGTGTGCGTGGACTTTTGTTTTGTTTTATTTACCTGCCATGGGCAAGGAAAATGTTCTTTAATGTTGTTGCAGACAACAATTTGCACATTGTCTAAGGAAAATGTTCTGTTGCAGAGAATGCATACATTGTTTGTACTTATACGGCCCTATCTTTCCCCACTCCTTATCCCTGAACTTATTTGCCATTTTTTACTATTTTGAAACACACTAAAATGGTTCAACTAGTCCATCGTCAAAATCGTAAGGAATGGCAAATAAGTTTACGGATATGGGGTGGCACAAGATATAGCCCATAGTAGGAAATGTTTAATGTTCTTAAAATGTATTTGCTGACATTGTAATTTGCACATTGTTTCGTGTGGCCAGACTGTTTCCTCCCATACAGTATGTGAGTGTTTAATACTTTAATGTTCACTTTGGTCAATTAAAAACGTACTTATCTGTATAATTGCATTGTGTATTCTCTTTGACAAAGGTAAATACAGAATTCCTTTTTGATTAAAATACTATGAGTTGAATACAGTTAAAATATTGAGTAAATGTAACGCATATATTTTATTAAATCATACACTCGTATATAGTTAAATCAACCTATCAATTTCAATCCCATATACTCAAATTTATATGTAATTTTAACCTAGGTTTTCTAATGCATATTAAGTTTATCTACTCAATTATTGTCATTTCAAGGTGCTAATGCATATTAAGTTTATCTACTCAATTATTGTCATTTCAAGGTGCTAATGCATATTAATTTTTATCTACTCAATAATTGTCATTTCAACCTGCTTTAATATATTACTTGCACTTACTTAATTTTTAAGGTAGATTTTACTTGATTTCATAGCAGTCAAGTTTACTCGATAATTAAGGGTGTAAAAATGATTCACCAATATATTTGGGTAGATAGTAGTTTCTGTTTTCTGAGTGTGGGCAATCCAAACTAATATAAACCCAGCTGGCTTTCTGTTTCTGCATTTCTTTTGTTATGTTATAATTTTAATCTTGGTATGCTTTTTCCACCCAGATACACTGCCAGTACTGAAACATCCACTAGACACACAAATAGCCGATAAGAAACATAATAGTCAGAGTTAAATGAAGGGATAATGAGCCATGAGTCATTTTAATGATACACACAATACTGTATGTTGTTCACCTGTGTACTGTGCCTCGCATGGCACGTTGGCAACACACTGACTCTTCCATGTGCGTCCGCGTCATTCAAGTCATCTGCCTGGATACCGTTGCTGTCGGGCAGAAACCTCTTATCTCCATATTTGAACTTTTCGTGTTTTTCCGTAAATGATCAACCTACTTGATCAATCTACTGCGTCACACAAAAGCATCCCCACTAGTAGCAGATCCACAGCGCCCCGGTTGGAGCTTGTAGATCTGCTACTCGAGCTGTAGCTCTTGGACATGTGAGGTTTCTACACGATGGAGACAATATAGAGCTCATGTGCAACCAAACGCACTCGTGTCGTGCGTGTGCCTACACACATGCACACACATGCACGCGTGCATGCACAAACGCACGCACACACCGTTGCCAAGGGCAGTAATATGAGAAGGAGTCGATGCCAGCGTGTGGAGGTGAGGATCAGTGCCTTATCTCCTCCAGACCTCCACACCACGGGGTCGGCAGAGAGATAATGAGGTGAGGAGGAAAGGGCAAGAGTGAGCAATACACGGCATCCTCTCCTCTCCTCTCCTCTCTTCTCTCGTGTAAATGGAGGATGGTCGGTGCAATTTTAATTTGCAACTCGAGTCATCATTCTTTCTCAGTTTTTTTTGCTCACAAAGTCCCCCCCCCCCCCCCCCCCATCTCTCTCTCTCTCTCACACACACACACACACACACACACACCATTCCTTGTGAATTAATGTGTCTGTTTGTTCATACAGGGAGAGCGTGAGAGCCATCGACATTTTTTCTCGTCCATGTCGGACAGACCTTGAGCGATGCGGTGCCTGAACAGGGCTGACTGTTCCCTGCTTAACCCATTCTGACCTGAGATCAGATTCTAAAAATGTCAGTCGCTCTTCGATTTTTCAAAAATAGCAGACCTTCAAGCTCGTATCGCGCCACTCGGTGGCGCGATATGAGCTTGTAGATCTGCTATTTTTAAATAGCTAAAGCATAACATGATGCTGACACCAAAATGGGTGCCCGGTCAGAATGGGTTAACGACCCACTGAAAGGTCAGAGTTGTGGCAGAAGCCAGTGATTCATTCAGGGCAAGGCGTAGTAGGGCTGTCACTGTCACCATTACACACACATCTTGAGCATTAGTTGTCACACAAATAATTGTGTTTTAACGATTTTAATTGTGTTTTTGGCATTGAACATTGGAACGTGTCAATAGAAATTACTTTTCTGCTTGCCTTATAGGCTTCGTAATCACAAATGGCACGAGGCAGATATGACAAATAATGGGGCGGCGGTGGCTCAGGGGTAGAGTGCCTGGATGGTAACCGAAAGGTTGCCAGTTCGAACCCTGGCTCCCCCAGAGTTACTGTCGAAGTGTCCTTGAGCAAGACACTGAACCCCTAATTGCTCCCGATGTGCTAGTTGGTGCCTTGCATGGTTTCCGCTGCCATCGGTGTATGAATGGGTGAATGTAATGCACAATCTCTGTAAAGCGCCTTGGATAAAGGCGCTATATAAATGCACCATTTACCATTTAACTATGCAAATAAATTTAAAACAGCCTTTTCTGCTTCTATTTCATATTTGAAAACATGAAATTATGACGAATCAGACCTGTCTGAATTTAGTTGTGCTGTGCTGTGCTGTACTGTACTGTACTGTACTGTACTGTACTGTACTGTACTGTACTGTACTGTACTGTACTGTACTGTACTGTACTGTACTGTACTGTACTGTACAAGCCCTCCTCACTGGCCTGTGTGTGTGTGTCTGTGTGTTAGACTGTGCAACAGTGACACTTGGTGGTGAACAAAGGCTATAACACTATTTCCGTACACTTGTACACAAATCTTACAAATGGGCTCCTAAGTGAGCACTATCTTGCAAACTTCCGATGTTTACACCCGCAAGAGTGTGTTGCTGGGACAGAGAAAGGTCGATCATAAAGTAGATTTCCTCCTGATTTGTCTCTCTGAAAAATAGCAATGTTGGTATCAGAATCTTGGGAAGATTGTGTCCACTATTTAGTTCAGTGACGATGGGGCTAAAGAATAGTTCAGAAGCTGTGTTCACGCTCACTTTTTCATTGGAAATAATAGACTCCAACCGGCTTCCCGTCTCCTAAAAATCACACCTGTGTGAACTGAGTGGTGCAACTCCCCTCTCCCCCCTCCTCTCCTCTCCTCTCTCTCTCTCTCTCTCTCTCTCTCTCTCTCTGTCTCATTAGCAGGCAACAGTGCAGCACTATCTCTCTCTCTCTGTTTCTGGCACAATAGCGCCCCTACTGGTACTCATAGTCATACTGGTGCTCATAGCCATAGGTAGGTTAACGTCACATAGGTGAACACATAGGTAGGTGAACACGGACATTGCTGTTCGTTAGAGTGGTTGCACCACTCATACTTCACGCAGATATATATACGGGAAGTAAACCGGAGGTGTCAAGCCTTTCTTTTTGAGCTTTTTTTGTCTTGGATAATATTCAAAGTTTCAATACACTTGTCCACATGCTTGCAATGGCGTCCCCGATTCCTTCCGCCTGGAGAGCTGGGCAGCATCATGCCCTTCAACCAGTATCTGCTCTCCATCTAAATAAAGCGAAGAAATGCCCCCAAAAAAGTATTCCCTGGAAGTGAGGCTTACATTATAGGACTATGGCAGTTAAAGACATTTACGCCACGGACAAAGCCATCTCTTGTCGTGAAAAATCATTACAACAAACACAATGTTTTTGGCCAAACAAAGAATTAGAAAAGTCCAAAATTATTGCTCCAAAATATTGTGTTTGTTGTCATGATTTGTCACGACTCGAGTTGGCTTCGTACGACGTTTAAAAGGTCTTTAACCCATTCTGTACGGGAACCCGTTTTGGTGTTAGCATCATGTTATGCTTTAGCTATTGAAAAATAGCAGATCTACAAGCTCAAAATCGAAGAACGACTGACATAGAAACATAGCTTTTTCAGAAAACTGTCAGGATGTAGAAGACGTTTATAGAATCTGATCTCAGGTCAGAATGAGTTAAATAAATACTATATGAAATGTCTATGGGAAAAATGCATTGGGATTCATTTCCTGGGCCTGGCGTCGTCGTGAAAGGGGGCGGGACTGCGACGCTCTTATTCAGGTGCAGACCAACATCAAAGAAAAAAAGAAGAGAGCAAAATTGCACTTGTATTTTCCATTCCAAAAAAGTTTTAACCACGTAAATAATAGATGAATACATCTCATTTCGGCAGCCAGCCACACGGTTCTTTGTCACGGAAGCTTTGAGCATGCGACTACTTTGATATACAGCACAAAACCCAGTGCTTGCACGATTCTTGCTCAAAATGTGAATCTCGATTTATTTTTTCCTCCACAAGAATTGAGATCACGATTCTCACACGATTTAAAAATGTTCCATTAAAATATTTATTGTCTAAATAGTCTGTAGTTGCTGAACATTACTACATGCAAAATGTGGCACCTACTGTGGCTTTAAATAGACAACATCAAAGTGCTTGACTTAAACCTCTCTTAAAGTTTCTCTCTAAAGTTTCTCTAATAAACGAGCAATATTGCAGTAGTATTGCACCATTCTTGCACAAATTTAGAAATGAGATCGCATATTTGAATCTAGATTGCATCTACTTTTTTCTATTAATCGTGCAGTTCATGACACACATTTTACAATGAGTGGAACGGATATACAACACTGTGACTAGCCCATTTCTATATCATAATAATAACCAATATGAAGTTGACAAAAAGCTGTCTCTTGTGAGATATTCCTAACTGCTTTGGGTATAACAGCGGAACAGAAGCCACATTGTCAAATTAGTTAAGCGGCCTACTTTCACTGGGGGGGGGGGGGGGGGGGGGGGGTGTGTGTGTGTGTGTGTGTGTGTGTGTGTGTGTGTGTGTGTGTGATTAGCTTGGGTCTGAGGTTGAGAGACTGAATTACTTATTGGAGTCCCAAGTTGAGGATATTAAAGGAAGGACCATGGCTGTAGAGTTGACTGCATTTACAGTATGATGACAGGACAGTGGGGTGGTGTCACAGGGTCTTCAACAGGGGGTCCAGGGTCCTCAGAGATACTGTATTTACAGTATGATGACAGGACAGTGGGGTGGTGTCACAGGGTCTTCAACAGGGGGTCCAGGGTACTCAGAGATACTGTATTTACAGTATGATGACAGGACAGTGGGGTGGTGTCACAGGGTCTTCAACAGGGGGTCCAGGGTCCTCAGAGATACTATTACTGCAGGGTGGCCGCCACATCTTTGTGCGTTTTGAGAAACGTCCCTTGCACTAGACTCTATACTGGAGTATGTACTGTAGATCCAATGGCTCTTCACCACAAGATGTCTTATCCCATTTAGGCCTGACCTCAAAAAACAAAACAAAAAAGAAGATGTATATATTTTTTTAATCCTCAATTTTTCTGAAATACATATTTTCATGATTTTTTAAAAAATAGCAGACCTACAAGCTCGAGCGCTATGAGCTTGTAGATCTGCTATTTTTCAATAGCTAAATTATAACATAATGTTTAAAACACCAAACCCAAAATGGGTCATTTATACCTTCAATTCCCAATGTGTTGGTGATGTGACCCAGATTCTCAGTGGTTCTCCAATTATGTCTTCTTCCCAGCTAAGTCCTGCCCTATGTGGGAGCTAACTATTTCCGTAGACAACGCCCTGGTAACGTCTGTCCCAACAGCCAGGAATCTTGGGGTTGTCCTGGACAGTCAGCTCTCGTTCAAAACTCACATCACAGCTGTCACTCGATCCTGTAGGTTCACACTCTATAACATATGACGAATTAGACCGTTCCTCACCCAGGAATCAGCCCAGCTCCTAATCCAGACAACAGTCTTGTCAAAACTCGACTATTGTAACTCCCTCCTTACTGGCCTACCAGCATGTGCACTTAAGCCTCTCCAGCTGATCCAAAATGCCGCAGCTCGCTTGGTCTTCAACCAGCCAAAATTCTCACATGTCTCCCCCCTCCTCCGCGCCCTCCACTGGCTCCTGGTCGCTGCCCGCACAGAATACAAAACTCTGATGCTGGCATTCAAAGCAACCAAAGGTATGGCTCCCCCATATCTTACAAGTATGATTGAACCCTACAAACCCTCCCGCGCACTCAGATCAGCCAACGCAGGGAAGCTGGAAGTACCCTCACTAAAAACGCCGGGACAACGCTCCACACGTCCCAAACTCTTCTCCCTTCTGGCTCCAAAACTGTGGAATGCACTTCCCATTGCAGTCAGAACTGCAGCATCACTCCCAATCTTCCGCCGTAGTCTGAAAACCCACCTTTTCAGACTCCATCATGGCCCATAGCACTTACCCCACCCCCTTAGATAGCATTTCTGTAGACTTGGATGGCATTTTGATACAGACTTATAGCATGTTATGTAGACAGCACTATAATTGCATTGTATGTAGTCATAGCACGTCATAGTACATATGTATAGCATAGTAGTATATATTATGTATAGTTTATATGTATAGTTTCATTATATAGATATTCCACTGTTACTTTCTTAGCTTACGCATGTTTCATGATAAATGCTTTTATGTGATGTATTCCCATGCTTTTTTGTTCTTGCTTAATGTAAGTCGCTCTGGATTAAGAGCGTCTGCTAAATGCCTAAATTGTAAATTGTAAATTGATGCCAAGGTCCAGGATCCCCCGGGCCTACTTGATATATATTTGGCCTCTTTATGAAAAGATCTTGTGCCAGCTGGGACCAACATAAGAGATCAATATCTATAGAAAAAAACCAACCCACAAGCTCACAACGTGTCAAGACACATTATTTTGTGAGCTTGTAGACGGGCACATTTTAGAATTGCTGAAAGTGTTTAAACAATTCCTCATGTTTCTGGAGACCCCCTGGAACCCCCTCAAGGACCTACTTTGAAACCCAGTGTTCTAAATCCACAGATTTGTTCTCACTTTGTCTCTTTCTTTCTTTCTTTCTTTCTTTCTTTCTTTCTTTCTTTCTTTCTTTCTTTCTTTCTTTCTTTCTTTCTTTCTTTCTTTCTTTCTTTCTTTCTTTCTTCCTTCCTTCCTTCCTTCCTTCCTTTCTTTCTTTCTTTCTTTCTTTCTTTCTTTCTTTCTTTCTTTCTTTCTTTCTTTCTTTCTTTCTTTCTTTCTTCCTCCGTTATATACAGTACCTTCTTCTCACCACCCCTCCTTCTCTCCCTTTTTAGTCTCCTCCTTTCCATCCTTCCTCTCTCAACTTCTCTCCATTTGTGTTTTGAGGTGTTTGTAGACAGTATCCTATAATAATAATCTCTTGGGACATTTTAAGATGAGCTCTGTGCCTTTCGTGCACTGCTAACCGCAAAACACGTGGCTTTGTGAGTATGTCTGACCATGCACGCCATTATCATAATAAGAGGCACCGCTCACTTCACACGAGTGTGATCTTTTTTTCTCCAACCTTAAAAAGTAAAATATTTGCATTCAAATTCAATCATTAATTGAATTCATTTCTGATTTACATGCTGCTGCAGTAAGATCAATTGGGAACGCCTTTTCCTTAATGTAGGCCATTTCCTTAATGTAGGCCCATTAATTTAGATGAACCATTTGCCATTAAATGTACAGCATGAAGGGGCAGTGGGTCTGAGGCCAAGATCAAATAAATAACTCAAGAGAAAGCTTGTGATGTGGCCTTGAGCCAAACATAAGATAACTCTTGCTCATCCCACTGTCCACTGTTTTTTCGTTAGGCGATTTACTTGACCTATGGCAAGACTTGAGAAGGCTAACAATATTCCAGCAGTGAGAGCACTCACAAAGCTCCATTGCTGGACCATGCTATCAAGCGTAGTGTATGGCTAATGCATTTGTGATGAGACCTGGAGGGCCTTGCTCTGTGGTTTGAGGCACAGGGAGCCTGCTGCTCGGGAGAGAGATATGAGTGAGAATTCTGCCTACTTACCGTTCCTCCAGCTTTGCTTCTGATACTAACTTTAGTAGCTTACTTTACTAGCTTTAGTGCTAGAAGCTCCACTCAGAGCAAAGCACAGCCTGAAGACACCATACTGAAGAATCTAACTAATCTAACTAACTTTACTAGCTTAGTGCTAGAAGAGATCACAGACTGGACTCAACTTATGACTGAAACTGCATCATTTGAATACTCAATTGCCAGGAGGAATAACGTCAAAGGGAAGTTCCATGAGATATGGGACTACTTTTATTTATATATCAAAGGATTGTTGCAGGAACATTTTGTATTTATACTAGGGCTGTCAATCGATTAAAATATTTAACTCCATTAATCGCATGATTGTCCATAGTTAACTGTGATTAATCGCAAATTTTGTATACGTTCTAAATATACCTTAAATCAGTGATTTTCAAGATTTTTCATATCAAGGCCCATTATTTATTCTGCATTTGAGCCACGGACCACCATTTGATGAGATTTAGCCTTCCAGACCCAAACTAAAGAACTATTGATGTTGGCCAATGGTACCATTACGAGAGATAACAGGCCATCAAAATAACATTTTTTCTAATTGTGTAGACTCACTGGGAGAGAGAGAGAGGGGGAGAGAGGCGGGGCTCACTGACTGCCTGCATTCACATGCATGCGTCTCTCAACCATTCTGTCAAACTTCACAGTGCGTTAATCGCGCATTAAAAAAATTAGTGCCATTAAAAGGATTGTGAGTTAACTAGTTAATAGTGCGTTAACTTTGACAGCCCTAATTTATACATTATATATGATATAACCATGAGTGTCAACAACAGAGTGTGGAGGGGTGTTGTCCAGGGGATGTCCTTTTTTTTTTGACTGCTAGGTGTGTTTTGTCTTTTGTTTGTTTTTTCTTGTCTTTTTCTTTTGTGTAAGTCATGTGAATTTTGTATGCTTTATTGAAAAAATCATTAAAAAACTTTGACGACAAAAAAAGAAGCTCCACTCAGAGCAAAGCACAGCCTGCAGAGACCATACTGAAGAATCTAACTAATCTAACTAATTTACTAGCTTTAGTGCTAGAAGCTCCACTCAGAGCAAAGCACAGCCTGAAGACACCATACTAATAATCTAACTAACTTACTAGCTTAGTGCTAGAAGCTCCACTCAGAGCAAAGCACAGCCTGAAGACACCATACTAATAATCTAACTAACTTACTAGCTTAGTGCTAGAAGCTCCACTCAGAGCAAAGCACAGCCTGAAGACACCATACTAATAATCTAACTAACTTACTAGCTTAGTGCTGGAAGCTCCACTCGGAGCAAAGCACAGCCTGAAGACACCATACTGAAGAATCTCGGAAACGGCTGAAAATGAAGAAATAGCAGTAAGCATAGAGTGGTGGTGAGACACGCACGTGCGCGCACATAACCTTGGAGGCAGATATGTGTTGTGTTCCACATGAGTTGACTTACTTAGGCTTATTAAACAAAGCAGTGCTCCTCGCCCGAGGGCCCTGCTGACAACATCTGCTATGGTATGGCATCCAGTGATGGAGCCGTGAGATCAAGCTAAGGTTATATGTGCGTGCACGTACGCATGTGTGTGTGAGTGAGAGTGAGAGAGGGAGCGAGAGAGCACGAGTGTGTCCCACTGTCTCAATGTAGACGCACACATTTCATCTGCTCTGCTAAAGCATTATTGTGGACATGGGACAGCCTAGTTCTCACTTTGTTATACTATAAAGACTGATAAATGATTGAGGACAGTGAGTGACGAGCACATGAATGGCTATTCAAATTGAATATGCTTACTGACGGCTCACTGTCTGTGAGCCTGTTTTAGGTACTGTAGGTTATTTTTGGTGTGCGACGCAGCATAAATTAGTCATTATGGGTGTTACACAGACTAATCAATAACACAGGCTGGCAGTCTCACTCACGGCAGTGGGAGGGAGGGAAGAGTGAAAGCCCAAGGCGAGAGGAAGCCCAGGCCTGTGTCTTCCAATCAGATGCTTTGTCATTTATGTGCCCAGCAGAGAATGATGGCCACCCTAAAAACCATGTCATCTCACATCAGTAGAGAACACCCATAGACCGTGTTTGTACACAATGGCCAAGAATGCAGTCACCATCTGGGTGAACGAAGATTTTATTTTAAATCTCTAACAGTGTTTTTGCTCTAACAAATGAAAGCGTAAAATAGTAAGTAGGGCTGTGAATCTTTAGGTGTCCCACGATTCGATTCGATTCCGATTCTTGGGGTGACGATTCGATTCAAAAACGATCTTTTCGATTTTTCCGATTCTCGATTCAAAAAAGATTTCTTTCCGTTTCTAAAGCAGTTTTTTATTTTTATTAAAAACAATTAAATAGAATTTTAGCATGATCTACTCCAGTCTTCTGGCATGAAAGCAGAGTACATTTAGCAAAAAGCTTGTATAATTGTAAAGGTTTTATCAACTGAATGATTTAAACACACAAAGGTTAAATCCAAGAGTAAGAACATGTCTCATTTATTTAGCTTGCACAAATTTGAACCAGTACAAAAGTTACAATTTTTATTTATTTTTTGCACAAATGTACCTGTCAGGTACAGGTACATTTGTGCAAGAAAATAAATAAAAATAAAAATAAATAAAAATAGTAATAGTAAGTGTAAAGGTTGTGACATACCGCAATTCCCTTGTTCATTTGATGACTCTTTTTTTTCTTTTATTTTTTTGCCTTTATTGATAGATTACAGTAGACACAGCAAAGTTCGTCGGGATCGGGACTCGAACCCGCGACACACTGTCACGCTGGATTACCACGGTGCCTGGACCACTAAGACGGCCCAGGCCCAAGTTCTTGTATATTTTAATAACCATTTGAATCCCAGAAGAATCTATATTCTGGAAGGACAAGGACATATTCTGTCGGGTGGAAACCTCATGTCTAGAACAGTTACATGTCTGAAAAAAAAAACATGGCGCTTTGTGCCTCATTTCGAGCTTGTCGATCTACTTTAGATGCTTTTGTGTGACGCTGTAGTACACAAGTACAGTATGATCAAATAGGGCATTACATTTACAAAAAAAAAAGAAAAGAAAAAAAGTTAAAAAATGGAGATTCTGCCCGAAAGAAACTATATGCATTTGAATTTATAAGATGTGTGTCACTGATTGCTTCCACATTTTTTGGAGCAAAGTGCGTCCATTATCAGTCCAACACGGGGACACATCTTAACCCTATAATCACTGCTGTGTGTGTGGAACAGAGTCCTTACACTTCTACAGGCGAAATGTATTCATTCCCATTCAGACTCGCCCTGATCCTACTCATGCATTCATTCATTATAGAATCAGGGTTTCCATGAGGATGAGAGGGAGACAGTGGATGGAATCCGAGTCAGAGACAAAGAGTTATTGGGAAGTCCAAGGCAAATCTGCCCGACAACGGCAAAATAAATTGGGACGGAAACAACTCTGGGACGGAAATGTCTCTCTCACACCAGCGTACAAGTAGAGGTCAATCTCACTTGAGTCACAAACCATCTCTTACTGAACCACCTCCATACTGTATGGTTGACCCCAGACTTGATGAATTATTCAATATTCACTGTCACAAATTACCACTCGTCTGCCAACAAATTAAAGTTTTAACATGTAGATGTATCGTAGGTATTTGACCTAGCTTTTAGCTATAGCAGTTCACATGGAGTTCCGTGTGTGTGTGTGTGTGTGTCTCTCTCAAGGCTAAAAGCTTGGCATAGCGTATGCTTATGTCACAAGCCTGTCAACATGAAATATTAATGGAGTGTATACTCTCTTAAGGGTTAGATTTACAACGTGGAGATATTGGCCATGTCTCTTTCATTCATGTACAGTATCGCTGAACTATGATCACTACTAATTATACTGCATATCGTGTAGTACAGTACGCATATCATATCCCTTTATCATGCAAACGGATCAGAGTGGCTTGCAATGTAAAGAGAGAACATAACTGTACAGTGTATATATGTATATGTAATTTCTGTATGTATTATCTCATCCATCTTAATTAATTTACAGTAAAGGAGAATACCACCAAGGATTAACAATTCATAATGCTTTTTTATGCTCTAGGGCAGTGGTTCTCAACCATTTCTTGGACATCTTGTAATGCTGGGAATTCAAATGATGTGGAAAAAACACGCAAAGAAAAAATAATAATATACATTTCATTCTCATAAATAATAACTAACTATAACTATGATGTATATACATTTTGGAAGTCAGTGTTTGAACTGAGAAATCTGCCCCGCCCCGACATTCAGAAATCCAGTAAAGGCCGGGTTTTTATTAGGAATGGAAGAGGTCCACCCATACAATATACTAATATGTATTTGATCTCACAGCTAACACTTCTAACACGGTAGACGGACTTCCTGAAATAATTGCAAATCGTCGGGTGGAAACCTCAAATGTTCAGTTTCACTTTTCAGACATACTATACGAGAAATCATCAACGGTAGGAGCAGTGAAAGTGTATTTACAGGAAAAAACAGTGGGGGGGGGGGGGGGGTCATTTATGTTGGCAAGCTAGTAGACTTGTCTAGGTCCAGTACGTCGCAGATCGCAGACAGGTGCTCTTTTATGCCGGTAGGGAGTCTTTTTGATGGCTGGTGGTGGTTCCACATTTTCGTGGCATAATAGAATGAATTCATCCTCATGTCTGTACTGAATCTGGGGGGGGGGGGGGGGATGAGATCAGTAGAGCCCTGGTCTTGTACCCGTGGGCTCTTTTCACTCTTTTGAAGTAGTTTGACAGGTACATGGACAGCTGCGGACACTGACCGGTCCCTTGAGTATCTTGAAAACCAGGCCCATTGCTGCATGTATCATACGTCGTGAGATTTGTACATCGGCTATTTCCGACGCGCGACGTGTGACGGAGCATACTGTAGGTTAAGGCTTCACTTGTCTCCGTCTGTCTGTCTCTTCTGCTTGCTTTCTGAGTTCAGTTGTTGCCGTTGAGCCTGCGACGAATATTCCCCTGGAAGTGTCGATGTCGGTACATTCTCCTTATACACAGCACTGTGTGTCATCCAGATGTGAATATTGCTTACCCACGCCTCGGTAGTTTTCTTTGCTGAGCTTAAAGCCTGTCAGTGTGTCAGGTATCCGTCATCCAAACTGCAAGCACCCAGAGCTGTGTGTTATACCTACCTATAGCTGTAAAACACTGCCTGAACTTGGGTTGGAAAGTTGGAATCTGAGGTGTTATGGTACATGACACATTCAGCTCAACATGAATAACCCATTCGGAAACCTCGTATGAATCTGATCTCAGGTCAGAATGGGATAACAGGGTGGCAGGCTGTATGGCCTTGTGGTCTGAGTGACTGAATAACAGGGTGGCAGGCTGAAACGAAACAGTCCAAGGTTGCTGCAAAGCTGGTTGTTAACACCATATCAAACCAGGTCAAACCAGATGAGCCTTAGGGTCTTTCGTGTACACAATAATGCTCAGACAGGATTTAAACGTATATTTTAGCCCGGCCCTAACGTAACAACCAACAGCATTTCAGTATTGATGTGTTACTTGTGATACTTCAGTATTGATGTGTTACTTGTGATACTTAACTACAAAGATCTTAGTTTATTTTCCATACGTTTTCATGACACTACAACAAAGTAGGACACATTCATTTACAGAATCTTAAAAAAAAAAGAAAAAAGGAGATAAAGGGTTTCTGCCCGACAGCAGCGATATCCTCAGTGAGTTGGCTTTCACCCAGACATATTCATATTCGTGTTCCACCATTATAACATGGCTAATGAAAGTGTTTCCTTTCATGTTAAAGTGTTTCCTTTCATGTTAATCTGGCAATGAACTGATGTCGAGTGCAAAAGCTTTGCAATGGGTGACAGGTGACGGTGTCAAAACGAGGATGCTAATGGCCTTCTGTGGCACGGTCCAATGGCTTCTAAGAAAAGACCAAAAGAAAGTGGCTCTCTGTCTAACGAAGCAACGTTGTTGTAATGAGGATGATTTAGAGAGTTTAATTACAAAGAGATGCTCTAATAATCAGGGAGCTGCCTTCTTAACAAGGCAATGTGTGTAAAATAATGTTTTGAACTCTGAAGTCATTTGTCTCTCCATTGATTTCTTGTATAAAACTTCCAATCCCAGCATCCATATTCTGGGGGGGAACGTTGAAAATACGTGATCTACAAGTTTATGGCGCGCTGTGAACTTGTAGATATAGATGGCTATTTTTGGCAAAAAGATTTTGTGTAGACAGAAAAGGTCCCTGTGGCTCTCAAAGAAGATGAATATTTAGATTTGAATGAAGCTTCTAGGTCTATGCCCGCTATTTAGACTTGCACCTCCTACGGGTCTTTTGGATGTGCAGGAGTCCCTGCACATGTGCACTGTGCAGGAGTCTCATATATATATATATATATATATATATAAAAATAGCGGAAAAAACATGAGTGAGCGAGCACACTAATATAGTTATCCATGGCCTACGTATGACCTGAAGATATCTTGTGTGCGTGCTACTTGTGTTTACATTGTAGTACAGTAGGGGTTACATCTATCCTTTCCCATCCTGCTACTTGTGTTTACATTGTAGTACAGTAGGGCTTACATCTATCCTTTCGGACCTTTCCCATCCTGCACATTATTATGGTGATCTCATATAGGATGAGGATCAGGATAAACTCCATTGTCACCTGTGTACATGAGGTTATACCTAATCCAGCTGGTACAAGTATGTATTTTACATGAGGTTATACCTAATCCAGCTGGTACAAGTATGTATTTTACATGAGGTTATACCTAATCCAGCTGGTACAAGTATGTGTTGTACATGAGGTTATACCTAATCCAGCTGGTACAAGTATGTGTTGTACATGAGGTTATACCTAATCCAGCTGGTACAAGTATGTATTGTACATGAGGTTATACCTAATCCAGCTGGTACAAGTATGTGTTGTACATGAGGTTATACCTAATCCAGCTGGTACAAGTATGTATTGTACATGAGGTTATACCTAATCCAGCTGGTACAAGTATGTATTGTACATGAGGTTATACCTAATCCAGCTGGTACAGGTATGTATTGTACATGAGGTTATACCTAATCCAGCTGGTACAAGTATGTATTGTACATGAGGTTATACCTAATCCAGCTGGTACAAGTATGTATTGTACATGAGGTTATACCTAATCCAGCTGGTACAAGTATGTATTGTACATGAGGTTATACCTAATCCAGCTGGTACAAGTATGTATTGTACATGAGGTTATACCTAATCCAGCTGGTACAAGTATGTATTGTACATGAGGTTATACCTAATCCAGCTGGTACAGGTATGTGTTGTACATGAGGTTATACCTAATCCAGCTGGTACAAGTATGTATTGTACATGAGGTTATACCTAATCCAGCTGGTACAAGTATGTGTTGTACATGAGGTTATACCTAATCCAGCTGGTACAAGTATGTATTGTACATGAGGTTATACCTAATCCAGCTGGTACAAGTATGTATTGTACATGAGGTTATACCTAATCCAGCTGGTACAAGTATGTATTGTACATGAGGTTATACCTAATCCAGCTGGTACAAGTATGTATTGTACATGAGGTTATACCTAATCCAGCTGGTACAAGTATGTATTGTACATGAGGTTATACCTAATCCAGCTGGTACAAGTATGTATTGTACAGTCACCCTGACCTAGTTGGTACTAGTAAAAAAAAAATGTTTCTCCCGTTTTTGTAGGCCATCAGCTAGAATGCTAGATTATAGTCACCAATGTACACAGTTTTTTAATGTACAAAAAAACAAAACCCTTTTTTTATATATATATATTTTACATAATAGGTAGTACAACTAGGCAACTAGTAGAAATCACTAGAAGTGAAAGCCCTTTGTGGATACGGTCAGACAGAAAGCACAGCACTACTTCCTTTGGCCAACTAGTGTAATGGTAAATCTGACACGGTTGGCATCAAGCGGTCAGACAAACATTGTTGACCTCCAGGTCTTCCTTTCTGTCCCTTCTGTCCCTTGACACTTCTCCCCAGCTGGAGCAGCTTATCTAATGATCGTAATAACTAAAGGGCCTGTCTTCTCTTCTCTGCTCTGCCCTGGGCTGGGCTGGGCTGGGCTGGACTGCATGACCTGTGTGTCTTCTCCCATGGCATTATTATCAGGCCTGTCTCCATCATGCCATGTTGTAATTGTCGTACAGATAAGGGTGATGAATGACTTGATTGTGGTTTCAGAATTGAATATTGGACATTTTTCCTTTTGCAGTAGGTCCTTTAGGCTTTGTAAATAGAAAATGTACAGGGCAGATATGACTAATAACTTAACTATAAAAGCCTATTACTTAAATCTACAAGAAATGACAAGTACCGTATAATGTGCCAAAACAGGGCACATACAACAATTCTATACTTAGAATTTCTATTCATTTCATCCAGCAGTTTTTGCACAGATGAGTATAAACAATTGTAATGACTTTATTGCAAAATAATAGCTTAAAATGTACCTCAGCATCCCGAGTCTTACATAATTTCCTCGACTTGAACTGTGGGAGGTGCGGTCTTGGAATAGCAACGAACGAGAATGCTTTCCACTCTAGTTTCTCCTTCTCTCGTCTCCCCCTCTTTCACCCTTTCCATTGTTTTTGTCATTACTTTCTCACTTTCTCTCTCTGTTTTCATTACACTGGCTCCCTGTGTGTCGAATAATTGATTTCAAAATACTACTGTTGGTCTGGAAAGCTATGAATGGTTTAGGGCCAAAATACAAACTCCTAGAAAACTGTGGGTGTGCTGCCACTCTCTTAATTATTTAAAAACACAACTAAATACATTTCTGTTTGCCGCTGCCTTTGGCTGAGTTACTTTTCTTATTTCTTTCTTGTTTTTTTCAGGTGAAACCTGACATACATCTACTCATGAAATGTAGAAGGACCACAATGGAAACAAGCCTAGGCCCTATAGGGGCTTGGCCCAAAGCCTATTAATAAAGTAATCAATCAATAAATAGCAGCAAATTAAATGTAGATTGTATTTATTTATTTTGCTGGTGAAAACCGATGAAATAATCTGTATTATTTTGAGACTGTTCCGATACCGATATGGCATTTTTATGGCCAATTCCGATTATTTATGCTACGGAATAATCGTGCATCACTACTTTAACCCATTCTGACCGGGCACCCATTTTGGTGTTAGCATCATGTTATGCTTTATCTATTGAAAAATAGCAGATCTACAAGCTCATATCGCGCCACCGAGTGGCGCGATATGAGCTTGTAGGTCTGCTATTTTTGAAAAATCGAAGAACGACTGACATTTTTTAAATCTGATCTCAGGTCAGAATGGGTTAAACCAAACGCGGCTGAAACGGCGCAGCCAATGCAAAGTCATTGAGGTTGTGACACACAAACATACATGTTACTAAAATAATAATCAGACTAATATGGGGGAGGAGAACACAACGGAGACAGCGCTTCTTTCACCTGGCCAATATCACTATTCACTATGTGATAATTTCTTCTTTTTCCTATTCTGCGCTGTAATTGTATCGGCTATTTTTACTTTTTTCTTTAAAAACACAACTAAAGATCTTCCGTCTGCCGTTGCCTTGTGGATTGAGTTACCTTTCTTTATTTCTTTCACACGTGTTCCACACCCCCACAGGGAGTGCAGTGTGCCCGGTATCGAGTCGGGCGGACCCACGGTTCTCCAGAACCACCACAAAAGGCTCTGCTCAGGCTCTGCCAGTCGGAATCCCCTCAGTGGGAATCCCCTCACCTGTGCAATTTCCACCCTCTGCCTATTATTAGGTTCCCAAGTTGCATCATTCTCAAGTAGGACGGTAGCCGATGGGCACGTACAGGTCTAGTATACTCGGTGATAATAATAATGTCGTAGGACCCACATCATCATTCTTTAGTGGTTTATGTAACTGCAGCCAGGCAGGATCAGCAGTCTGCTCATTCGCCTTCCCCATTCAGTGTTAGAAACGTATTAAATAAAGATAGACGGTAAAGGCTCTACTTCAAACATTTTCATAGCATTTTTTAATTGGCACACCATTATTGCTGTAATAAAAGGACTTTTAGGTGAATTATAGAAATCCTCAAATAAAGGGATCAAAAGGGTGGTTAGTATTCTGTCTGTCTGCCCCATCTCATTCTCCTCGTAAAAAAATATCGTTTCTGTCGGGTGGAAACCTCATAATGTCCAAAACTGATGCAAATGCAAAAGTGTCAGATCTGCTACTTTTGATGCTTTTGTGTGACGCTGTAGTGTGATCAAGTAGGGCGTTCATTAAAAGAAAAATGGCGGATAAGGAATAAAGCAGCAGAAAGCAGTACTGTTTGAGTGAATGACTGGCCTGGGTTTACAGCTGACCAGCCATGGTTTATATACCAAGCGTTCTCTCTGGCCCTCTGTAGGCTACCTTTTTTATTTAGCAATGCTTCAATCATGAATAAAATACATGAACAGGAAAGCCTGTTCAAAGCGGAAGACTTTTCCGATGTTCGGAAGGATCGACGACCTTGCAGGCGTATGCAAAGGCTAAAGTGATATTACTTTTTTATAGCATATTTTGTAGACATACAATAGCACAGTGTATAGTTTTATCGTACATATATTGTACTGTTAGACGGACGCTAGGTTCTTAGTTTACTCTCGATCCTAGATGACTATTTCTATGTATTTGATGTATAACCATGTGTTGTTCTTGCTTACGCTCTGGATTAAGAGTGTCTCCTAAATGCCTAAATTGTAGATGTAATGGCCTTCAGCCAGGAGGAGTCGGGGATCGAACCTGGAGCAAGAACCTTCTGATTCTTCTCTATACCTGAGCCCTGCTGATATCTGAGTGGGTCTAGATATTGGAATGTAGTCTCGGAATCGTAAGGTCAACCACTTGGTACTATTATTAACCCATGACTAGCTACCCCCCCCAAGCACCAGAAACTGTATTTCCCCCCCATGGAGATTAACCTGGGAGTCAAGTGGCCACAATTGAGCAGTAGTAATAAGGCTGGGGCTGAAACGATGCTGCCCGACAGACTTTGGAGCTCCACCATGGTACATTGCAGACAGACTTTGGAGCTCCACCATGGTACATTGCAGACAGACTTTGGAGCTCCACCATGGTACATTGCAGACAGACTTTGGAGCTCCACCATGGTACACATTGGAGCTCCACCATGGTACATTGCATGCCAGCATGTTTAGTGCCACTGCAGAACGTGGCACCGTGGGGAATATGAAGCTGACCTAAATCCAGGGTTGAGGGTGAGTGTGATCTGTGATGCGGTGCACTCCACTCCCTTGGTCAGCACAAACACCACCTCTCCTGAACTCGCATGTCAGGTGTGTGTGCGCGCTCGCGCACATCGCATAGGTTTTAAGTACCGTAACTAAGTACGGTACATTACATTTTACTTCAGTACTGTACTTGAGGTATTTTTTACTTTACTTTACTTTCCAATTTTCAGTACATCTGAGAGTTAAATTTGACTCCATAACAATTATTTGACTTTGTAGATTTTGATCATTATATGACAAAACAAAACAAACATTTTGAACATTTGACAATAGCTGATCTACAAGATCGCAATGCGACACATTGTGAGCTTGTTTCAAAAGATTTTTTTATATTTGAAAACTTGTGAAATGGGACCCTTCTACTTACTGTACTTTAAATACAGTTTGATACAAATACTTTTGTACTTTTACTCAAATTCATTTTGAATTCCGGACTTCTACTTGTAACTTGTAATAGTATTTCCTACATTGCAGTATTGATACTTGTGAGTGCTTTTTCCCACCAGTGTCTCACGCACGCACGCACGCACGCACGCACGCACGCACGCACGCACGCACGCAGACAGACAATGAGACGGTAACACCCCTTGAGGCTCAGCCTTGGCAGTGCATATGCTGTGCGGTCCACTGGAGAAAAAGAGCCACGCAGCAGAAGGCAGTCGGCTCGCTGGTCATACACCGGCCATCAGGCAAATCGCTGAATGCGTGTTCTTTTGTGCTGCGTCATGCCTCTGCAAACAGCTCGGAGACCAGCTGAATGTACAATGCCAATTTGCGTTACCTTTTTTCGACTTATGTCATTTGCAACAGCGGCTGTGAAAGAAATTATATAGAAACATGTGGCTATTTATAGCATGACTTAAACATGAGTGATAAAGATTAGAAAGCGGTAGTCTACGCGAGAGCTAAAATGGACTCGGTGTGAATATGGTGATAGTCTTGCATGAATGAATATTCTATCGTAAAGATATGCCAGTACTCGTCAGCACCTCATCCATATTTTATACGTTCACTAATCAAAAGAATATGCAGTAGCAGCTTGACAAGCTCACTGCAAGCTTGTGCATCTGCTAAAAAGTTCAGAAAATATCGAAGAATTATTTAAATTATTATTCTTTTATTATTATTATTATTTACTTTTGTATTACTTTTGTTTTTTACATACTACTTCTCTTCTGGGGGTCCTTGGCACAACATCTTGTCAGATGGGGGTCCTCTCCTCAGTCAAATACATATCAACTTAGAGGTCACAGACATGAAAACAGCTCTACATATTCTGTTACCAGACTTCTCTCTCCCCTCCGACAACTTATTGGCCTTGCAGTGTGTCCGTGTTTGTGACCTGTCCTTGTCCTCCTCCCTCCCAGAGGAGAAAGACCTGTGAGATGATCCCTATTTGCACTGTCCTGTCCTGTCCTGTCTTCAAGGCGTGCGTGCGTGCGTGCCACGTGCATGTGCTACGCAGACTCCTCATTAACCCATGTTGACCTGGGAACGATTCTGCAAATGTCTTCTAAATCCTGACCGTTTTCTTGAAAAAGCAGTTTTTCTATGTCAGTCGTTCTCAAACACTTTCATGTCACTTTTCACGATTCTTCAAAAATAGCAGACCTACAAGCTCGTAGATCTGCTATTTTTCAATAGCTAAAGCATAACATAATGCTAACACCTAAAGGGGTTCCTACCCAAAATGGGTTAATAAACTTCTCATCATATTTACTTAATGTTAGTTGCAATTATCATGAGCAGATTTTTTTGTAAATTATGCTGCCATACTTTTTTTAGTATGCTTCTACTGGAGGGAAGCATGTGGTGTGAGTGACCTTGCAAAATCGGTATCGGCGTCATCAGATAATGGTAACATAATGAAACTTCATGTCCAAACCTTAAATCCAAAAGTATCTAAAGTAGTGTGTAGTGTGTGCTGCTGTAGTATGGTGTTATTTTACGAGAAAACACCCAACAGTTAAAATATGGAGATAAGAGGTGTCCCAATTGTTGTCTCATTCTATTATAACTGCTTTTTTTGAGCCACTCGGCTGGAAAATTGACTTGGCATGTCAGTTTTGCTCAACAGCCCTACCCGAGGCTGCTTATTTGTTTGTGTCCATTCGATTCTCTCCATTGCCGTTGCTGTTGTGTACGTGTAAAAATTCCTTGAAGATAGAATTTGTTTTTCTACATAAGCCTTATGTTAGTTGTGTAGTCTGTATGACGAATAGTGAAAATAGCCCATCTACAACCTCACAACACACGTCACGTTTTGAAAATTTCAGAAAATGTTTGGCCATAATTAACGTGTGCATTTCTTGTGTACATTTTTTGGAATATATGTGGTTGTTTTCCATTATATGCATGCTTCATTTGACGTAAAAAATAATAATAAGTAATTAATGTTATTGCAGTTATAACAGTGTGTCTCTTTTATACAAAGCTATCCATCCTCATAGTTGAACACATGAGCAGTCAGCGTAAGATGGATTTAATGTTATCTTGATTTATTTAATTAATCTCTTCCCTTTCCATTTCATTTCTAGTTGTCGGGGTTGCCAACCAACTGCACACGGAGGGAGATTAAAGCAGAGGCATTCCAAATGACTCATCAGGAGGTCCCAGCACTGATGACTGCTGGGCAGCAGTGGACCACCGCAGACCTCAGGTCAGCTACTCCTTCCTAAAGCACCAACATTTGGACTGACTTTAAGTTTGCGGGACACCAACCAACTGACTTCAGTACGTGTAGATGAGCAGCTGTGGGTCTGGACCAGGGGGGACCCTGTAAGGCCTTCTCATCAGCCCCCCGGGTCAGTCAGATGGATAGAGTGACCGTCAGTGTGTCCACAGTGGGGTTTTGATCATGTGGCCGTCATCAGAACCGGACCAGAGGCAACCGAGCACCAGAACCGCTGGCCCTCGATGACTCCCTGTGATCGGTGACCATCCATGCATGCCCCGCCCCCCTGCAGAAGTCACACCTCCTCCGTATATTGCCAAGGAGCACACATGTCCCCGCGGAGGATCTAGCCGCAGCAGGGGGTGATCGTAGCGCCGCAGCGTAGCGTGGGGTCGGTCAGGTCAGGTCGGGCCTGTGGGGTCCTGTCTGGATGAGTGCATGCGCGTAGCCGTGTGGCGCCAGCTGTGCGGCGCCAGCTGTGTGGCCGGCGTCGTCCTCCTCCTCCGTCGTCCGTCGTCGGGCGCCAGCCTGCCGGGGGGGCGGCCCCCTCCCCCGCGGCCGGCCGGCCCCGCGGCCACAGCCATGACCCGGCTGATGCTGGGCCGCACGCTGGAGCGGATCTGTAAGGGCGTCCTGGTGCTCTGCCTGCTCCACTTCCTCATCATGATGATCCTGTACCTGGACGTCTACACGCAGCGCTTCGACTTCTTCAGCCGCTTCAACGCCAACGGCGGCGGCGGCCGCAACGGCTCCCGCGGCGGCGCCAACGGCACGGCGGGGAGCGGCGGCGGCGGCGGCCACCACTACTACTACTACTACAACCTGTCGCGGCCCAACGCCACGCTGCAGGCCCCCGCCGACCACACGCCTTCGCCCAAGCCTCTGCCGCCGTGCCCCGAGATCCCCGCCGGACTGGGTGAGTTCATTGCTGTCCTTTTTTGTTTTGTTCAACCTGTACCTTCAAACGGCTTTTTGGGAGCATGTCGTGTTATATAAGCTAGTGGCACTTCTCAAACCTTTTTAGTTGGTTTTTACGGGTCCATTTTGGTTCCATTTGGTTCTGTACACTGAGTTACAGACTTGTTGGTCGCTAAGCATCTATCAGTCATTTAGCTGGGGACCCCCTGGAACGCCCTCAAGGACCTCTGGGGGTCCCCTGACCATGTGAGAACCACAGCACACACAACAATCTGAATTCCAGAATATTGTACCTATAATGACCACAATATGGACACCAGTTTTAAAGATGATGATGATGACATCTTATTGTTTATTGATTTGCATCAACAGTAAAACATTTGCAGCACAGGTAGACAAAAATAACAGTGCATAACTTCACAATCACATGAATTATACACAACGAGGCCCTTGAATGGTCTGGAATTATGCTCCACATTTTAATTTGAGGTTTGAGTGAGTGGAGCACAAAAGAGTGCCTCGAACGATTCAATCACGGCACGGAAGCCTAGACAGTATCTCCTGTTTAATTCGTAGCAATTCATAGTCACTGACTGTTCAGGTGGCTGTACTGGGATCAGAGACAACAATGCTGTTAGTGTTGGCGTCCTTAATGCGGTAGCCCGAGATTCTCAAGTGTTTGGCTTAACAATCTCTGAGCAGATTTTCATTCGGTGGAGCAGTTTTGACTTTAACAGTTTGACTGCGGAAAACGATTTACCGGACTTTTAATCAACCCCCCTTCACTGCCGAGATTGTTGTATTACCTTTAGAGCATACGCTGAATTATTTGGGCTTTTAATCCGCGAAAATCCAGCAAAAAAAGCTCCCCTGGTTTGTTATGATCCGAGTGTAGCATCCACATCTTGGTGCACCCGGAAGACGCACACAAGACTGGTCTTAATGAGGCGTTGCACCCCATTCGTTTACATTGGCCTCAATTTCCCAGAAGCCCTAGCAGCCCACAGCATGTGACGATTTCCGTTTTTTTTTATCACAACAGATGCACCTACTCTCTTTCTCCGCGGCGAAGAAGAATTTTATTTTTTTTGTTTACATTACGGCGGATTAAACACATAAAACAAAACTCGCGTATGTCCGATATGGCAGCGACATTAACCTGGAGTAATCCATTCAAAGCACGGAAACTGTTAAAGCAATGGAACAAAACACTGGAGATTGATGCTGCGCAGTGTGTGCTGCCTTTGGTCTGTGGTTCCGCCGTGATTCATTCCCTCGCTCTAATGAGTGATTCCTCAGCATAAACGACAACATGAACGACTCGCTCCCCCTTTTTCCTTCCATTTCTCTCACTTTAAGTTTTTCATATTTTCTGCTCCACGGCAGCTGGTTATTTGTGGGTGGAGAGATCACAGCTTGCATTTTCACGGCTACGCCACTACGCAGCTTCTTGTTTGTTTTTGTTTGCTCAGAGAACTGTGAAGTATTCTTTTTTTGTGTGGAACAAAGCCAAGTCATCATTTGTCGCTGTGAGGAATTTTCACATCTGTTGAAAGAAAGCAGAGCTCCACTGCTGGGTTATTGGACAGTAGAAGACAGAACATCTTACGTCACATTAGTTAAACACTAAGACAAATGGCATATGAGTCATGGGGCTGTATTTTGCGTAATGCTTTTTGGCCACTCAGAATAGCCAAAATGGTAAATGGTGCATTTATATAGCGCCTTTATCCATGGCATTGATCACGCCTCCAGGTCTTAAGTTAAGTAATAAGATTTGGTACTTAAGACACGTAAAATACAGCCCTTATAGTTTCTAGATTTACTGCTAGGACTTGCTAGACTTGCTATTAGTATCTATTATTGTTATAAATAGGAGGGGTGAGATCTTTGAAACCAGGGGGGAGACATTTTCTACCGTCCGACTAAATGCTTTAACAGTCTAATTTCAATTAGTGGGAGAGCTACTGCAATTGGGACTGTTTCTTCTTTTCTGGGGAGCCTGAAACATTAAATGGATTTAAGTCTTCACCCATACACACTCACGGCTAAAACTATTGGCACGCGCACATGCACACACAGGCACGCACACATACACACATAATATATTTTTTGTAGGATTGTAAATGTAGGTGACTACATTATTGGCTGTGGTCATTCATATGTGAGTGTAGCCAGGTTGATGATATAAAATACTTATATAACAGTTCTGTTTGCAGTGAGTGACTTTGTGAGCTTTAGACCGTCACATGCTCACGCACTGCGCGCACACACGCACGCACACACGCACCCACGGACGCTTGTTTCAGTATCATTCACCCTCTCCAATATCAGAGGTTGATGGAGTCTCTCTAAGTCCAAGCTTCGCTAGATCCATAATTACATGATACAGGACTCTTCCCTCTCTCTCTCTCTCTCTCTCTCTCTCTCTCTGTCTCTCCTTCTCTCTCTGTCTCTCTCCCCCTCCCTCGCTCCATATCTTGATTTCCTTCCTGTGTCTGGGCCTCTCTCTCTGATGCACGTTCAAACACACACTACAGATAATGGAACACGTGGATTACCTCCCATCAGTTGAAGTGACCCCACTTTCATCTGGTAAACCACTTTAACCCTGGTGTCCCTATTTTGGAAATGTCATTATTCGAGGGATGACTTCCGCACACCCGGTTCAATTTCATAGCAAGGTGCGTATAGGTCCTGGCAGAACGGCAAACGTTTTGAGGAAGGAGGAGAGACCCGGCAGATGCCTGAAGAAGGCCGAAAGGCCGAAACGTTGCTACCCCTCTTAAAATAAACTTCTTGAACCAGCAAGTGGCGGTGTGCCTGGAAATGTCATTACGAACTCAGTGAGCACTAACTATGAGACCCTGCAGATCATGTCTGTGTGTGTGTGTGTGTGTGTGTCTGTCTGTGTGTGTCCCGCTGTTACACCACCCGCCCGCCACCAGAGGGCGCAGCTGTAGCACACAAAACACACACACGCAAAACTTAAAAACTTAAAAAAACTTAACTTAAAAAAAACTTAACTTAAAATGAAAAAGAAAAAACTTAACTTAAGTAAAAAACTTTAAAAACACTTAACTTCAAAAAACTTAACTTCAAAATAAAATCTTAAAAAAACACAAAAAAGAGAACTTTAAAAAGAAAACCTTAAAAAAGTATGTAATTTATTCTAATTGTTGTTATTGCCATTTACGAGCTGCGTTCGCTTCCCGCGTTTGCGCGTCTTACTTGTTATAGCATTGTGATTTGTGGCGGACTGTAAGCTTGCAGATAGAGCCCAACGATATGTTCTGTAGATTTGGCCGATATATTGGCCATTATTTGACATTTTCTTTTGTATTATGCAGTTGATTTTAATCACGTTACTTGCTATTTTCAATTATTGTTCTGACCTTTTTGAATCTCGTCCTTGACTTCCCCATATTCCAGTAACCTAAAACTGTCACTAACACTAAAGCTAATACAAATTGGACTACATTTTTTTTTCTCCCCACTAGCAAACCCACTTTAATGACTAAAACGAAAGTAAAAAGTAAAGTTCTGAAAATGAAATAAAAATGCAAACTAATGAAAAATTCTAAAGTATAACCTTGCATGCTAGACAACTCCTCCCCTCCACATAACACCAATGAATATCAGGGGGGGGAAAATGCCTTTCACCACTTTAACGCATTCTGACCGGGCACCCATTTTGGTGTCAGCATCATGTTATGCTTTAGCTATTGAAAAATAGCAGATCTACAAGCTCATATCGCGCCACCGAGTGGCGCGCTACGAGCTTGTAGGTCTGCTATTTTTGAAAAATCGAAGAGCGACTGACATTTTTTAGAATCTGATCTCAGGTCAGAATGGGTTAATCAGACCAGTGTGTGTCCAGTGGAATCCTCGTATGAATCTGATCTCAGGTCAGAATGGGTTAACGCATGCTTCAAAGTCAGAGTTCACAGGAAAATCAAAGCTGCACTAGATATTTCCCCACTGACCGTGTTCATACTTGATATTTCACTGTATCAGAATTATTGACTTGAGATATTCGTGGCTGGGGGATATTTCATAGCATCAAAGTTCTGTTATGCCTTATTCCAGGGATCTTCAAAGCCGTGGGGGGGGGAAACGGGGAGTTATATATGCCTGCAAATTAACCCATTTTGGGCGTTATGTCATGCTTTAGCTATTGAAAAATAGCAGATCTACAAGCTCGTAGCGCGCCACTCAGTGGCGCGCTACGAGCTTGTAGATCTGCTATTTTTGAAAAATCGAAAAACGACTGACATAGCCTTTTCAGAAAACTGTCAGGATGTAGAAGACATTTTTAGAATCTGATCTCAGGCCTAAATGGCTTAACCACTGAAACCCTATATACCTTTTTGACACCATCTCTGCAGCCCCCATTGTGCAAAATATACTCCCGTCTGTGTTGTACTCGATAATATATACCTGTAGTGAGCTCCAGACCACAACATGCATCGCGTGCTTCTTCACGCCACCCATTTGGTTCGGTCCCTTCACCAATGATCACACGCGTTGTATACTTTGTTGCTCCATCGCACACGCTGCCACCGCGGCTCCAGGAAGCCCTGTCTGTCGGCTCATTCCCTGTAATGCCATCATTTTTGTTCAATCGCTAGTCACTGTTGTTCATGTTGCATTGATGTAGCGAGAAGAGAGACACGCAGAGGTTGAAATAACCTATTTTGGACGGGAACCCCTTTTGGTGTTGGCATCATGTCATGCTTTAGCTATCGGAAAATAGCAGATCTACAAGTGGGGTGGGTCTGCTATTTTTGAAAAATCGAAGAACGACTGACATAGAAACACAGCTTTTTCAGAAAACTGCCAGGACGTAGAAGACATTTTTAGAATCTGATCTCAGGTCAGAATGGGATAAAGGCGATTGGCATGTGGCAGAAAGACAAGCGCTGAAAAGAGGGGAAAGGCAACATTGCATAGAATTATGGAGATCAAGCTGTGACTGGGGAGAGACTGTCTACTGTCACGGAGAACAAAACAATGGAAATCCGACCAATTTCCATTCCCATCTTTTCCAATCGCGCCGGCAATCGGCTCTAACCAAAAACCACATGCTTCAGTTTAGACTGCCAGCGGTCTGTTCTGCATTCTGCTGGGACGAGTGCAAATGTATCGCTAAAAAGGATCACTAAATCAGCCACACATCCTGCATGCTCTGTAATGTGTGCTATTGGAATATCTCAAGACACCGCTCTCTTGTGTTGATCACTGTCAGTGCATTTTTTTCAATCTTCCGTTTATAAAGATGGCACATCATTAACGTTCTCTCTCTCTCTTTTTTTTTTAAATATTTTGGGGATTTTTCTGTCTTTATTTATAGATTGTAGTAGAGATGGACATGGGAAACGGGGGGGGGGAGAGAGAGATGGGCAGAGACATGCAGCAAAGACCTTTGTGAACGGGACTCGAACAGGCTACTCATGATCCTAGGCCCGCAAGGCCAGCGCTCCGGGCCATGATTAACATTCTCATGAAGGGAGACCGATCAGTGATGTTCAGTAGAGCTGTGGGATCAGCTGTTTTCGCTTGTCTCTCTCTCAACCCCCCCCCCAACCCACCGAGGAACGAGAGAGTGCCGCATATCGGCATGCAGATCGGGTACACTCACCCTTTAATTTGTCCTAAATCTTTCCCTGCCTGTCATAGACGGCTAGCCTCCTACTACACAGAGCCATTTAATAAGATAGAAGACCGTACGATATCATCAGTAGACTGATAGGTTTCTGAGCTATCCACAGCCCACCTCTGAGACGCAGAGCAGAACTAGAACGGAAATGGTGCAATTTTTTTTAAATTGAGCATTAGAGAGAGAGGACCAATTTACATGAAGATAAGTAAAAAAAAATTGTGAAGTGTCTCGACAGATTAATAATTGGCCTGGTCCTCATCATCCAGCTGGAGCTTTACGTAACCGAAGAGATGGGCGCGCCATCCTTTCCCCCAAAAAGACATCGTGGATGACAGACTTGTGGCCTTTACTCTTTATCAAAGCTGCTCTGACGCCAAGCGTCATCCATCACTTCCCTCACAGCGTTGGTCTTTGCGGGAGACTGCACGGATCTCCTCACTAATTAACACGTTAAGACCTGAGACTGATTCCTAGAATGGCTTCTAAAGTGGTCAGTGGTGCTCAACCCTTTTCATGTCAAGGACCCCCAAAAATATATGTAATTGGCCGCCGACCCCCATCTGAAAATGTATTGTTCCAGGGACCCAAAGATTTGAGTTAGAAACGTTCGCTCTGAAAGAATATTAATTCAAAGATTTGCATTTTCATGATTTAAAAAAATATATTGCGGCACTCGGTGCCGCGCTATAAGCTTATAGATCTGCTATTTTTCAACAGCTAAAAGCGTAACATAATGCTTAAAACACCAAAAGGGTTTCCCGTCCAGAATGGACCTGAGGCGGATTCTATGAATGCCTTCTGAATCTGATAGTTTGCACACTTTCAAGATTCTTTTCAAAAATGTTCAAAAATCGCAGATGCGAGGTTGTATATGTGCTATTTTTAAATCGCCAACGCAGAAGTCTGAAATGACAAATGCTTTTCCGGTTTTAATGGGTTAGTGGAAAAAAAAAACGTCACAATGTGGAAGAAATCACAAAATGTCTTGCTGAATATGTTACTCCAATTTCGGTTTCTCTCATACACTTTGATGTTTTAATTAGTGAGATGAAAATAAAGAAAAGGAAAGAAAGAACTCCCTGCCATGTTTTTATACTCACACATGAATTCCTGAATGCTGATTTAGCCTAATCAACACATCAGCCGATTATGTAAACATATAAATATTCACATTTTGTGCATCAAAGCTTCCTTCAGCTTTTATAATGAGGTAGAACTTAAACCCTTTGCATCGTGGGAACTTAATAGATACTTAGATTGTTGTGACGTTTTTTGTAGCCCCTCCATCTTGTTTAATTTGATTTGACATGATTCAAAGCGCAATACAAAGAAAGTTAACAGAGGGATGCACCGAAAGGGAAATTCTTGGCCGAAACTGAATACCGAATATAGCTATCTTTTTTTCCTACCATTGTTGGCATGGCCGTACCTTAAAGCTACCTGATTTATGGCAAAATAAATGGTTATGGCAAAACTTAACTTAAATAATAATCACTATTATGGGTCCATAAAACATTTATTCAGCTCTTTTGAATGCATTCATTGCGTACACTATTCGGTGATATATTTTCTGCCTATTTTGGCCGAAACCGAATAGGCATCACTAGGCTCTCATCACTGTTCTAAGGTTCTCTGATTCCATTGTTTTGGTCAGGAACCTGCAGTTTTTGGAGGTTTTAAATCCATGCCAGGTGCACAGTTGTGGCTCATCACAGTTGTGGCTCATCCCGCCCCCCCCTCTCTCTCTCTCTCTCTCTCTGTTTGTGATGGAGTGGGTGCCCCAGGGCCTGTGGGGTGTAATGAGCAGGAAGGCAGAGAAAGACTGAGTGTGTCTGTGATCCAGTCACAGGTGCAGAGAGAGAGAGAGAGAGAGAGAGAGGGATAGAGAGAGAGAGAGAGAGAGAGGGATAGAGAGAGAGAGAGAGAGAGAGGGAGGGATGAGAGAAGAGAGAAATAAACAGTGTCAGTGGAGAAAAGTGCCTGCAAGAGAGAGAGAGAGAGAGGTGTAGAGGGATCGATCCGAATGAGTCAGGGGGAGAGGGGGGGAGGGTGGGGGGGGAGGGGGGGGGAGGGATGGAGGGAGGCAAGCAGGTGGAGAGGTGAGAGGGTGGTGAGGCCCCAAACAGAGACCTTGGATAGCACACACCCCCCCACCGCAGCCAGGCTGTGGGAATGGTGGATGGTAGCCACTCACGCAGGCAGCACCTGTCAGCTGGTGTTCCAGGACAGCCAAGGTCTTGTTTGTTTGTTACTGTGTGTGTGTGTGTGTGTGTGTGTGTGTCGCGCGCACATGTCGTGCACAGGCATATATGTGTTGTGTGTGTGTGTGTGTGTGTGCTTGCGCATGTCACAAGTTGTGATATCTAGTAAGAGTTGTATTTGGGTACTGGCACTGGCAGAGGATTTGTATCCATGTTTGAAAGCATTTGGCATCTTCCATTAGTCTAGCTGGGGTGCAATAGCCTGATCATAATACACACTCAATTATTTTCCAGTCTGTATCAGCCACATTGCTATTGGCATGCAGTAATTCTTTACTGAACATTATTTCAGGATTCTATTAGCCTATATATCTCCTCTCGACAAGTAAAAAAAAACATGCACTTCCATGTGGCTGAATGCTGTAGAAAAAATATGCATTCACACCTGCACCGAATCGTAATCGAGTGCGATTGGAAGCGAAGCGAAACCCCCGTTTTTGCTCGGAGTATAATGCCGTTCTTTGATACGCATTAGAATTTGAATGAGCCTTCACACCTGCCAAACGAAGTGCACTTCGTTTTAATCGCAGCAAAGCTCTGGTGTGAATGTCACCTAATATTGTCCCCGCTGTTCTACATGCTGCCAACCCAGGTGAAGAAATCACAGAATGAGGCTTTTAAGCTTTGTTTTTTATTATGAAACATCCCAGACTGTTAAGATTTAAGAGGCTATTTTCGCAAATTCATGCTGCCTTCTGTGAAATCCAAATGACTTAAATCAGTCGTGACGACGGAGAAATTGAATCCTGCACTGACTGGCAAATGAAAATTGGGGCGACCCACAGCTAGCACGCTGCTCTGGATAGGACCAGAGAGATGCAGCAGATAGTTTCAGCTTCCACAGGGAAATGAAGAGGGTTAAGCAAGTACTGGACCGGAGCTGTATCATTTGAAACGCCGTCGGATTGAGAGATATTGAGTTTCCACAATTTCCCCATTTAACCACAAAGTATATACGGTAACAATATTTCCAGTGTCCCAGAACTAGCCTTTCTTATATTATTGTGTCCCTCTCTCTTTGTTTTTCATTTTCACCATCTCGCCGAGATAACACTGGCAAGGAATATCATTTATTCTGATAACCGCAAGAACGCACGTACAATGCCACGTACCTTCTCTCACATCTCTCTGCAGGCTTAACGTGGCCAACATAATGAAAGGAAACCTAAGAAAAAAACATGCATTACATAAAATGTAATGCAATGGTGCACAGTGGCAATTTGTGCTCGTTGAGATGCTGTGACGTTGAAAGTTGCTCTTGACAGATAAAGGATGTACAGTATGTCGTGGAACAGTTTTATTAGATGTAATAATGATGCAGTGATTATACAGTGCATCCATTACACTGATGACTGCTCATAGATTTGAACTTAATCACGATGAGACTGAGACAGGCCTGCTTGTTCGTGTTTCGTCTCTTCACTAAATGTTGAGCTCTGTGTTATGTTACCGTTGGCTGTGATGGGTATTCTATTGGTGTGGAAACCAGTGTTCATTTTGTCACAAAAGCTTGATTTGGTTATGAATGGAATTTTATTCCATTTATAACCCTCACATTAATTTTTAGTCATCTGAAATGTTTTAGTCTGGTTTTAGTTAACACAATTTAGTCGACTAAAATCTATTGTTGGCAGGCCTTGATGGTGTTGTAATGTCTTAATTAAGCTTTGTGCCAAAAATAGACAATCTACAGGCTCACAGAGCGGTGTGAGCTTGTAGATCAGGTAATTTCGGAGCGTGACACCAATAACTGGTTTTTAGTTCTGCTGGTTATCTTCTGCACGTGTCCGTCCCGAACATTTTCGTCGAGATATAATAATTCGTTGATCAAATTGTCAATATATTTAGTCACAGTTTTAGTCATCATAGCTTAGTTTTTATTACGTTTTCGTCAGTGAAAAAAGGTAGACGACGAACATTTTCCGCCATAGTTGTAGTCGACAGAATTAACACTGGTGGGAACGTAGTTAAAGATCGTGTTGTAAGGTTCCTTACAGGCTATCCTAAATGCAAGTTTGAGACTTTAAAGGCGTCGTAAATACGTTTACGACGTGGTCATCATATCGTCTAACAATGGAGGCCAAAAACTCCCCCCTGTCAGGTGTAAAGGAGCAACTTGGACACTCAGGCATGAAGGAAGCATGAGTTCAAGTCCGTTGCTCTCCCCAGGTTGGCAGAGGGTGTGTAGAGCCCAGGATCACATTAGATAATTGACACAGGGGTGAAAAATGGGTTACAAAATCATGGGATAAAAATTATTAAAAAAAAAAAAACAATGGAGGCCAAAAAAAATGGGCAAATTCTCATTTCTGTGTGTTTTTATACCAAAAGCCCATAACAATATTACCTTTTCCTTAGTCCAGTGATTCTCAAACTTTGACGTGTCAAGGATCCCCCAAATTGACCTGGCCTCATAGGGTGGAGTCACTGGAGATTCCTCCCCACATATGAGTCTGGACTTCTGCCCATAGGCAGCATGAAAAGTGGGCGTTAGTAGTTGCCTTGACAGACAGACCCATCTAGCCAATCAGCGTAACAAATGCTTCAGTGACTCCAGTCCATGCTACATATGAGGCTGGCCAAGCCAGGCTACCCCAGGGGTCCCCGCCCGGACCCCAGAACCACTGCGTCCACACAGGCCTGCTTCTATAGTGAGTGAGGATGGAAGTGTGAAATGCACTTAGCAGAACACTGTATTGAACGTATCATCAACAGCGCAGACACCAAGTATAGCGAGCTGTGGCCATGAAAAACACGAGTGCTGTAACCGTAGTCTTTCAATATATAGTCGGGGCGGAAACCTCTTAGCTTTCCACCCGACGGAGACGGAGATATATTGTATATGGTGTGAGAGAGAACGGCTTTAAACGCCCACGTCTTATTGACCGCGATCACACGGCAGCCATTTTGCTCTTGCATCATCCTCGGGGGAGCTGGGAAACAACACTCCCCCCCCCCCCCCCCCCCCCCCCCCCCCCTTCCCCGGCGAGAATGGATTGCTGAAGGGTAGAATGGAGATGCAGCACAGCACAGCATGGCATTTGGCTCAGTTTAAACACGGAACGAATGGCATTGGCAACAATGGCACAATGCACAGCGCAATTAAACACACACATGAATGATGTCGTATTTCAGCAAAACATGAAGTAGCTCTTACAAGAAAATGTAGCTTAGGTCAAGACCCGTTATGTTGCCGTTCATTTCTGAAAAGTATTCGGACCTGAGATCAGATTAAAAATAATTCTACATCCTGACAGGATTTT